>NW_028249996.1:0-95370 GCF_964263255.1 Lissotriton vulgaris
GCGGATTATAGGACTGTTTGTTGCTTTATTATCTACAAATGGGGGAGGGTGAGCGTAAGGTGAGCAACAAGGCTGGCTGGGAAATATCTGATGGGAGTAGGGAAGTTAAGGGACGGCTGTCACAAACTCTGTGAACTGACCCTACGTTTATAACATAACCATAGAACAACTGTATCATAAATGTGTTTGTTGTAAAGGTCATTTTTTTTACTTTTGCACCATTTTGGCTTTTTTCTATGACTGAGGATAGAAAATACCCATGGGTGGCAGATTACTTCAATCACCCAATACTGCCCAAGCACACAGGCAGGAAGCTCACTGTGATGTGTTTTGTTTATTTCATCGTGTATCATACAGTGTAATGTGAGGCTTCAGAGATATATAGAACATGATCATGAGACTACTCTGGCAGAGATTACATTTTTTCACAGAAAAAAGAAGTAAAGAAACTTCGATAGTAAAATGAATTGGAAAGCGATCAATAAAAGGTTGTTATTTGTTTGCCCTCCCCCCCTGGCAGGTGGCAAACCAGGAACAAGAAAGCAAGTAATGTAGTGGAAATTACTTTTTTTGGTAGTGGTGCATTATAATCATACGTGTAGAGTGCACCCACATATAATCCTTCGTTGTATAACATGACCTGTTAGGATTTTGGAACGTATTAGCTTGAAATATGATGTGCTTAGGCCTTTGAAAGGTAACATGTAGAGTTAACGTAGACAGTGAATGTAACTAGCAGAAACCATTAGCTTTAAGAGATTGTGTTGTGATACTGACACTTATTCATGTACTAAAATGTCAAATAAAGAGAATCCAATGGCAGATTATAGACCTGCACCTCACGCTAGTTTAAATACTATCAACGTCCTAAGCACTATTACTCCAGCATCCGCCGTTGTTTGGTGCCTCTGGGCTCCAAATCCTTAATCGATAAAGGGAATGGAGGTGCGCCACGTAATGAAGTCCAGTCACTATTGTTGTTTCAAAACCTTTATGTATACTTATATTTTTCAATAGCACACACAGCTCAGCCATGTACTAAAAAGTGTTCATTAATTGTGTCATTTTACATGTAGGTAAACACATAAATTGAATGTCTCTTATTTTTCTATGCAAATTTGTAAATTACACATGCTGGTTTCTTATGTTAGCTGAATCTTGTGGGCCTGAAATGCATTTCCCTGGAAACTCTCGCGTCAGAATTTATAGCTGAATTTTATGCGTGCTCTCGAATTTGTTCTTACCAACCCTCGATGCAGGGAAAGTAGGGATTTCACTTAGCGTTAGAGTAGGGATAGATTAATGCTTTTTACTTACCAACCGTTGATGCAGGGAATTTTGATCCTCTGCATTTTGTTTCTTGAACTAATTGTCTTGTTTACGCTACTTTGCCTCAATTGGATATGCTGATTTGGCCTAATGCTGATTCTGATGTATTTTTACACTCTCTTTTTGAGGTGTCTTTATGTTCAGTTGTTTTTTGGCATTGTAATAAATTAACTAACCTACGAAGTTGTTTGTGGTTATTAGGTGTTCAAAGAATTTCTCAATGATTTGATTGACAATAATACAAATGTTCTCACCTCTACACTCTCATGCTGCTAAATCGAATTGTGACTTTTCAATAGGTCCAGAACCTTCTGGCCTGGTCCTTTCACAAGCCAGGGGTGCAGAGGGTGCATGGCTCTCGTAGTTCCTCCCTCCTCCTCAGCTCCACCCCTGCTTCTACAGATGCTTCCACTTTCCCCCCAAAGATACAAACCTTGAGCTACACCTAGTAGCATTGTACAACCTTTTTATTAAGGCATTAAAACCAGTGGAAAGGGACATCCTAGCTTACAGATCCTCACAAATTGTACTTGAGATGAAGATTCTTAATATTACAACTTAAACAATGTTTCAATGACAAAGAGACCTTGCAGGCTTATAATGTTTTCTAAACTAGTAATATGTATCATCTAATAGTTTACACTCTCTTTCTTCTCCTCAGCACTCATGCATCTCCAAACTCCCCCTAGCAGGGAGGTAAGTCTCTATGGGTAATCTTCTCACTCCTGCCTTGGACAAGTTGACCTTGACAAGCCTAAATGATTCTTATATGAGGGTGTGATGCCCGTAGTGGATATTCATATGGGAAGTGGCTTTTAACTAGGCTCTCGTCCAATTTCCATTACGCTAGCATAATATAGCGCAATCTCAGGAACTTCTGGTTGTGAAAATGAGATGTAATGCCTGAGACTACACCATTTAGAGAAAAAAAAGATGTAATGCCTTAGGGCCTTGTTATGAGTCTGGTGGTCCACAGACCGACAGACTCACGGTGGCGGTCTCCTGACTGCTCTATTACGGCTAGGGTGGTTGGGCCACCATAGGGTAACCACATCCGCCACAACCGTTGTTCCCTGGCAGTTGCGCAGCACTCCAGAGGCCGCAATATGCTTGGCAGGGCGGTTGCAGCCCCGCCAAGCATATTACAAGGTTCCTCATGCCACACTTTTCATGGCGGTGCAACTGCCATGAAAGTGTGGCAGTGAGGAACAAAAGGGGGCCCTACTGGGTCCCCTTGTGTCTCAGGCCATGTGAATGCACACAAGGGGGCACAGCATGTCCCCCCCTGTGTGCATGCACACTAGTACCTGCATGGCATGGACTGGAGCAGTCAATGTCATGCAGGTATTGCCTTTGACGTTTCCATTGCAGTGCCTATTTCATGGATACCACCCTGGGAATACCAAAGAACCACCTGCCAGAGAGGAGAAAACTCCTGATCTGGTGGGCGGTTCCTCCATGAGTTTGGTGGTGCAGGAGCATGGCATTCCCGTTCCTGCACCTCCAAACTATTAATAAGACCCATAGACTACCTCGTTAAGCTGCCTAACGTAAATGTAACAAAAAGGTATTGTGGGAGCACGGAAACAACGCAATTGACACAGAAGCAAGCAGCATTTCTTTAATGCTTGCATTTATAAAGTAACTAAAAGTAATTTTGTGTTAATGTGTGTACCCATGCTGACTGCTCAGGTACATTTTGAGCATGCAATGCATCTTTTGGGGTAACACTGAGGAAATGTTATAGAGCTATCAAGATACTGTACATTTGGTATCAACTTCTTGTTTTCCTTACAACTCCTTCCTGTGCTTTGTCCATCCCTTGATATTTTGGAATTGGATTTTGGAGGGAAATCATCGCTCTTCCTTGTTCTGCAT
The DNA here is from genome assembly GCF_964263255.1 of Lissotriton vulgaris. NCBI lineage: Eukaryota > Metazoa > Chordata > Amphibia > Caudata > Salamandridae > Lissotriton > Lissotriton vulgaris. Next base: position 3,208 of record NW_028249996.1, read on the forward strand.
CTCTGCTGTGTCATCCACTATTGGAAGTTGTAATCTGCACAGTTTTTTTGAAAATCATTTACCTTCAGTGGAGATATTTGCAAACTTCTTTGTAATGGCAATCAGTACTGCTTTTGTTCATTTTCAGTTTGAAAAAAATATTGTTGCTGATAGTCTGGCGTTTAAGTTACGGAGGGTGCAGACAGGTCCATGTGATATAATGGGCCTTAAGAGGTAATGCACATTTTTGGATGATGGACGCCTCTGCATAGTAAAATAGAATAATTTTCTTGTGTTTTTTATGAATGTTTTTCAGGTTTTTCTTGAGACTGTAGGCCTTTGGTGTATCTTTTTATGTCTTTGTCAAATTCTCACTGATTGTGTCCTAGCGCTATTTTTTGTTATTTTAGGGACCTGTGGATGTTCCTAAAGTCATTCCAAATTGAGTTATTTTGTCTGCATTTGCCTGTTGGTAGCTAGAGTTGAGGTAGCTTCAGGAGTGTAGCAAAGTGAGTCATTGAAGTATCAGAGAATCCCTAGCTAACCGTTAAATTGGGAGAAAAGGACATACATTAAATCAAGAGAATATTCTCATAGCTCTTAAGTACCCACTATGACCACATGTATATTGAATCACATAAAAAGATACACAGAGATAAAAACAATTACAAAATGTGTATAGAAAAATTGTACAATTTATTATAGAAGTCATACATTCATATAACAATTTTCTTTTTAAAAACTTTTCAGTGCCGAAGAAAAACAACATATATTTGTTACAAAAAATGTCAACTTTTGTAACAAATATATGTTTTTAATATTCCTTATATCGATGGACACAATTTTTTAACTGTTTTTCTTCGGCACTGAAAAGTTTTTAAAAAGAAAATTGTGCTACGGCCAAACTGAGAATTATAATTGAATGGTCCAAGGCAGAATCAGAAAGGACCTGGGTCCATAGGAACCATGCAATAATAGAACAGTCCTATGGAACATAATTTGGGTTGAGCACAACACAAAACAAAATATACTTAGGGCTTCATTGTGATCTCGGACATGTCTCGGATTCGGGAACCCACCGACTCGCCGTCGGCGGTTCTGCCCTACTGATTGCGATGTGACCGAACAGTGTTCGGTCAGAGTCCCATTGTTCCCTATGAGAGCCTGTGTTCGGCCCAAAACACAGGCTCCTATGGGGAAATGGGTGTGTGTGTGTATAACCCTGCACCCTGTTGTAGGCACCCCAAAGTGCAGGGTTTTATAGGGGGATCCCTTAGTTACCCCCTGCCCCCCCTACCAGAAGCCAGAGGAGGAAGGGGACCCAGCTAGGGGCCCTCAAAATCACTTTCTGACAGCCTTTTCATGTCGAACAGGCCGACTCAGAAAGGCTGTTGGAAATCGTAATCGGTCAGTCGGAAACCTTGCTCGTAGAGGTGCACAATGTGGTTCTGATCGACACAGATACTCTGAGAGACAGTTGGAGCCGATTTGGAATGACCGCGCGATTTACTGTCTGACCACGAACATCGTAATCGGTCGGGCGAACTGTTAACCGACTGAGTCGGTCTAGAAAAATTCCGACGCCGGGTGGACGCTCTCCTCCCGATATCGAAATGAGGCCCTAAGTGTAAAAAAGTAATTCAAAGTGTGAATCTTAGAAAATGTCCAGCTTTGGCCAAAAATGCAGCAGATATGGAGCGTGATGTGTATGTCCAGGCGTGAGTCAATGAGGTGTGTTTGATTCTGAATGGTGCAGGGCAAGGGTAGGCCACTCCGCAAGCTGCCAAGACAGTTGGAGCAACAGGTGCACAAAGCCTGCCACCAAGAAAGCCGCAGTCTGCTCTGTGTAACTATCCCTGATCCAGGTCTGTAAAACTGGTCACTACTTCCATCCATTTTCCAGCCGGGTTTTGCACCCGGAGGCCTATATATTCCTCTGCATGCAAGGTTGCTCTCTGGGCCAGTCTTAGCCTCTGCCTTCTGGAGGTCCTGTCGGAGGCTTCCAATGCAGTGCTATATCTCTTTGAGCCAAAACCAGGGAAAGTCCAAAAATCTGCTATCTACTTTCCTTTCAGGCCATCTGCTATACAAGCCAAGTAGGCAGACCTCCACCGTGTACAAGTGGTTTCTGTTCAGAGTGCGCTCTAAATCTGCGGTGGCCTGTAACCAGAAGTACACTACTAACAGGCAGTCTCACACAATTGGGAGAAAATCTGAATCAATGAGGGGACATTTAGGCTCAGATCAGTAGTGTGCAACTAGCATTCAATCTGTGGGGCGTGAGGTATGTATAGTGCAGGTAATGGAAGCATTTACATTTAAACCATGTGTTGGGGGTAAACGTATATGAGCATTCTAGAGACTGCTCCCACTCTTTCCCGGTGAAAAATCTACCAATGATGACCACCCATCCATCCCGCAGAGCCGGTAGGCTGTCCACCAGCATAGCAATCATCATTTTGTATAAACGGGATATTAGACTGCAACTGTGTCTAATGTTCAACAATGTCTGCAGGCATGGGTAGGAGCTTTTCCAAAAAGCTGCTGCAGTGCTAGGACCAGCACCCCATAGGTTAACAATTGGATACCCTGGAGGTAATTTTCCACAATCAGCTCTTCTAGTATTCAGAAGGTACCCTCGAATTAGCGGTCCCCAAACAACACTATATCTGTGATGGCCCAGGCAGTCAGTCATCGAGCAGTAAAGAGCCTCTCTGGTAGACAGCAGGCACATCAGCTGGGTTGCCTGGGCATACAGTGGGGTTGGCCCGACGTGATGGAGTTACCCTCTGCAGCATCAGAGAACAATATGGAGAAGCTTTGGTTCCTTAGTCAGTGATGTTCACCCCCATTACCATAGCCAATAATGCTCACTCCCTGTGTGCTTCTCCGAATTTCCCTAGTACAGCGAGGCTAAGTTCCGCCAGCCATCGGGCAAGCCACTAAAGCTGCACAGCTGCACAGAAAAGTAGTATAATTCATAATCAGGGACTCTCAGGCCTCCCTTAGTTGTGGGCCTCACACAGTTGAGCTGCCCATCCCATATCAATTCATGGAATAGTGCATTCATGTATCTAAACAAGGCCCCTGGGATCCAGGCCTGGAGGTTTGTAAAGTAGTAGACGACACCTGGCAAGATCATCTTCATTGTTAGCTCTATACTAACGTGATGGGGAGCTGAAGCGTCCTCCAGAAGGCTATGTTACCCCTCAGGCCAAGCAGTGTGCCACTCAGGTTATTACAATAATATTAATAATAATAATAATAATAATGATAATAATTTGGCCATTTATAAAGTGCAAAACAGCTACCCACTAAAGCAGGTGTCCCGGCGCTATAACGACAAGTGATAGCACATTGAAAAGGTCAGACGTCATTCATCCCACAGGATTAATCCAGGTTAAAAAGCCAAGTCTTAACTGCCTTCCTAAATAGGCCTCCTGAATCAATTTGCTACAGGGCAGGCGGCAAGGAATTCCAGAGTTTAGCCACTTTTGCCACAAATGACCTGCCGCCCCAACGCTCCTTCCTGATTCGTGGGGTGGCCAGCAGATTCTGATTGTTGGACCGCAATATGAGAAGTTGTTTTTAAACAGATAATTGTTGTTTCAAATATCTGGGACAGAGACCATGGAATGATCGAAAAGCTAAGGTTAGGGCCTTACATTTTATTCTATTGACCACTGGAAGCCAGTGAAGTTTTTTAGTGTGCAGGGAGATATGTTGTCGCAGGGACACGCGTCTAATCAATAGCGCTGCCGCGTTTTGAACCAATTGCAGCCTCTTAACCATGTAGGCAGGTAAGCCCTGATAAAGGCCATTCGCATAGTCCAGCCTGGATGTCACAGTTGCATGAACTACGGTACGTCTGCAGCTTTCTGATAGCAGATGTATAAATGTTCTCATGTACCTCAATTTTCTAAAACAGGAGGATGTTACTTGCTGAATTTGAGAGGAGAAAGACATGTCAGCCTCCCATTGAACTCCTAGATTTTTAACCATGCCTGTTGGGGTGGGTGGTGTCCCCATTTCATGCGCCCACCACAGGCCCGAGGCAGGAGGGTTGTTGGTCCCAAAAAACATCACCTCTGTTTTTTCAGCATTTAATTTACATTTCTTATTGTTCATCCAAACTGCAACATAAGTGAGACAGCTCTTAAAGCTTTCGAAGGACTCAGCCAACTGATCTTTAAAGAGAACACCAGCTGGGTGTCATCGGCAGAAGATATTGCCTTGACCCCCCAGTTGGCAATGAGTGCAAACAGGGGGGCCAAGTAGATGTTGAACAACAGTGGGCTTAACACTGATCCTTGAGGCACCCCACACCACAAGCGCTTCTGCTCTGACTGAGAAAGTTGTACAGCCACCCTTTGAGTCCGCTTGTGGAGGAATTACCTCACCCACTCCAGGGTGGTTCCTCCAATGCCGAAGCCGATAAGGCGTTGAACCAAGCTAGCATCATCAAAGGTATCAAATGCGGCACCAACATAGCTGATGCCCCCCAGTCTACCGCTGCCCTCACTGATTCGGTCACCTCTACTACTAAAGCCTGCTCGAAAGCCAGATTGCGTGTCATGTAAAATGTTATTGATCCCTGTATATTTAGCCAGTTGTCACTGGACAGCCTTTTCCAGCATCTTGGCTGGAGCTGGCAATAAAGAAATGGGTCTATAATTAGACAAGACCCCAGTATCGACATTGGATTTTTTCTTCATAGGGAGGAGTGTGGCGTGCTTCCATAGATCTGGAAAGGTGCCAGAACCAAGAGAGGTGTTCCATATGTGGAGTAACACCTGGACGGCGGAATGAGCAACTTTCTTCCATATTTTGGGAGGCAAGGATCCCCTGGGGCATCTGACCTGCACTTCAGCATCTCAGCCACTGCCCCTTGTTGAGAAATAGGGGCAATTATTATTTGTGTTGGCATCAGTATCCACCTTAGCCCCCAAATATTTAAAAACCCTGGGTTCCCATTGGGTCTTCATGTGCCATACTGAGTCCGGGGGCTACGTCAGGTCCACTGACACCAGGAATGCAAAGACTTCTGCCAGGTAATTCACAGTCCATAGACCCACTGAAGATCCCCCAGCAAGGCAGCACACCACGGAACTTCTGTTTGGGCCTCTCTAAAATATAGGAGCTTGTTTTCTGCTTATAACGAGATCACAATCTCTCTGTCATGCTACGGAATCCCCTTGTTGCATCCCTCTATGCGCAGTACTTTGGCCAACGGTTCGACCACCAGCTCAAAGAGCATGGGCTAGAGAGGACAACCCTGCCTGCTGCCACTGTATATTACGAAGGGGTCTGCAATGCAGCAACCCATAAGTACTTGCGCCAACACACCTGCATATCTAAGAGTGACCCAGTTGTTCCAGCCACCTCCCATTGATATCCAAGACATGACCGCCTGAAAGGTATTCCACCACGGGGTGTTGAATGCTTTTCAATCTTTACAGGTAAGACCGCTGCTTCAGGGTACTGGGTGAGGGAAGTCTCATAGAGAATGTGGTATAAGTGCCTTATGTCATAAGAGGTGTTACGTTTGGGGGAAAACATTCTGATCCTCCTGCACCAAAGCCTGAATATGGGGCTGCAACTGGCTAGCCAGGACCTTGCTGAGGATTTTATAGTTCAAGTTCAACATAGACAGAGGCCAGTAGGCTGTCACACCAGTGGTATCTCTCACAATGATCTAGGGATAGACTATGAGGGCCTCTCTGGTTGTGCTAAGAAGGAACCCGGAGCCCAATGCATTGGCATATATATTCAGACAATTTTGGGACTATGTGGAAGGTGTATGTCTGGTAAACTCCAACTGGCAGTTCGCCCGTCCCGGTGGTCTTACCCTGTGCAGCCCCTTAATGACTTCCCTAATTTCGGGTTCAGAAATGGATGCTCCAACCTTTTGGGAAATCCACTGTGGGAGGGGGCACAGACCTGGCAAGTGGGGTGTCAGCAATGCAGTTATATTCACCCCTTAGTAACATTGGTGTATAAGGGTCATGAAAAAAATGTGAGTGAGGGTCTCAAAATAGTGTGCCTGTCCCACATTTGGGACATAGACACTGCCAATCATTATCTGTAGCCTGTTAGGTCTCCCTGGTATAACAAAATAATGGTATTCATTCATTATCAATGTGCTTCGCCACAACATCTATAGAAATCTCAGGTCTGACCCATATCAGTGCCCCCTGGAAAATGCAGAGTACCCTGTGGCATAAATCTGTCCACTCCACTCCTTTGTGATTTGGTCACCTCTGCACCCACTAGATGAGTCTCCTAGAGAAGGGCCACATTCACCCAATTGTGTCTCAGTAAGGACACAATCTTGTAGTGCTAGGTAAAGGACACCAAAACCCTGTTCATTACAAATGAGAAAGGAGTGTTTCAGTACTTTCCCTATCATGTTGTGTGGCTTGCCCACTCTCTCTTACTATTTCCAAGCCCCGGCAGCACTCTCCCTCCACCCCACTAGCAACCTACTGAGGTCCAGTGTCCAAATACATAAGCAAGTGTACATTAGTGCATTTGTAAACCAAAGCTAGGTATGAAGAATACAACTGTCCCCAACCCGAGGTCAGAGTTGCAACAGCACTTCGTTCAAAGCATGAGATACTAAAAAGCTGTACACACCAAACGCCTAAAACCTACTTAGCCTAGGAGGAATTTTTGTGAGGGGATGCTGCCACAACAACTACTTAATAGGCCTTTCCCATCTCCAATACTCTTACAAACTGACATTTGAAGAAACCACTCATCAGAAGCCAGTCCGCCTTGTCGCAGAAAGCTATGTCATGCAGGTGAGCAATCGCAGCATCTCAGCCCACAGAGGAGCACAGGGAGGCCTTCCTTCATTCTGAAGCCACCCAGCAGGCATGATCAGCTCATTTCCATCAGTGTAGATCATCTGCCAGGCAGGGAGTTATTTGTGGGCCAAGGGTTAGGTCATCAGGTTTATTATCAGAGTCCAGGCTCTCAAATAATTAGTCAGTGCGGTGACCCTCAGAGTCTTGCTGCGCTAATGTCCTGAAGAAGGTGACTCTGTCGAAATCTGCCACTCTCTCCTGCTTAGTTTGTCATTCAGTTGGGTGTGCACTGTGCGCTACCTCATGACAGCTAAGTGGCAGCACTTTGGTCCATGCCCTTGTCCCACATCTGCTTCTGATTTATATTTCTTGAGCCAATCCCAGTTCCCGCAGTTCATTCTTGACTGCAATAAAAGAGGCACGCTGTTGTTGGACCACTATGGTGTGGTAAGGGAAGATGGCAACAGAAGAATTCTCCAGATGGAAGTCTTCTACCACTGGGTTTCTGTGGGATAAGGTCCCTGTTTCGATAATGCAGCAGTGCACCACCACTGGGCGAGTGGGAACTCCAGGGAGAGGTGTCTTCCCTAGGACCCTATGCGCACTTTCCAGTGGAAAGTATGATGACAAACCCTGGAGGGCAACCTCCTTGGCCAGCCAGGTCTCCGGGAAGGCAATAATGTCTGCTCCTTGCACCTTTGTTGGGTAGTCCAACGACCCTGATATTGTTGTGGCAGCTTGGCCCCTCTGTGTCTTTGACCCTGTGCTCCAATATATTAGCTAATTGGATCAAATCAGACACCCTTTCCTGCAGTCCCCCAACAAATGGGCCAACCTCCCAGATGGCCTCCTCATTGCGCTTCACCTTATCCAACAACTTTCGATAGTGGAGGATACCCAGAGCCACTGAGACTGTCATTCTTTCCCTCCCAGTATTTCTCAGGATGTATTCACAGCATTCAAGATCAAGTCTAATTTGTCTGGGGGTCAGGTGGATGGGAGGGCACACCAACTGATGCCTCCCACACTAGATGGGTGGTCGCACCTTGCAGTGCACAATACAGCCCCACCCGCTCCCCCACTAGTGTGTCTCTCGCTGGTTTAGTGCAGCCCGTGGTACACTGGGCACCCCTCTCCTGGGCAGTTCATGGACTGGCTTCTTCACCACTTTCAGCAGAGCTTGTATTACCCAAGCCGGGTTCAGAAGGAGAGTCCTGTAGGGCAGGATGGAGATGGAAAAGAGAAAGGAAAGCGGGGGCAAGCTGTCTGATGGAGCTATCCAGGGTCCGCTTCTAGTCCTCTGCTCATAGAGGGCCATATCTCCAACAACTGGATGGGCCACCACTGTCCCTTCAGGCCACCAGAAGGTCTCTTCGGACTCGAGTCCCGTGGGTTAATGTTCCTGCATGAGTTCCATGGGCCAAAGTATCCCCACAGTGTGCCCATCTGACATCAAGTTCCCCGATGGTCATCCTTTCTTGGGTCAAAGGCTCCACTATGCAGCTAAGTTTGCTCGGGAAATAAGGGCCAGTCCACTGCCCACGAACTACTCAGGCTGCGGCCTCCAAGCCTCACTTCAGGCAGTGTCAGGAGGTCAGGCGTGATCCACTCACTGGCAGGCAGTACCCCTTCAGGCCATGATGCCACTTAGTCCTCCAAGCCCCCTGACTGGGGGGCACCCTTGCATTTTTATGCTACTCTGGAGCTTCCAACTTAGCGGTAGAAAGGTGATTAGACCCGCCACGTCCTCTGCTGTAGGCACAGGCCTGCTCCAGCCACCATTTTGTCAGCTGTTATTCAAAACAAATATCCAAAGTTTCTCTAGGTTGTAAACTGCCGAAATTTAGGAGAGGAGTGGACCCTCCCCCCCTCCCCATTGTGTCCAGTGCCCATTTGTTAACCTTAATGAATGTTCCCATTCTAGTTCTAGTTCCAGATTTTTTTTATTGTCACACTGCTTGTAAACTAACATAGCACTAAGGGCCACATGTATCATTTTTGGAAATAACGATTACCGAATTGCGATTTTCTGCGAATGGCAATTATTAATCACTATTCCTAATCTATGAAACTCTTTTGATTTTCATTAGTGATTCCTAACGGGTCGCAAATAGACCTACCTCATGAATATTACTGAGGTAGGTCGAATTTTGCGACCCATTAGGAATCAACGCTATTATAGGGATGGTGGCTTGCTGGGGTCAGCAGACCACCATGGGAGTGATTGCTTTTATATAAAGCAGTCTTTTTTTATTTTTTATGGAGCCCGTTTTCCTTAAAGGAAAACGGGATGCATTTGAAAAGAAAAAAATTTAACTTTGCAGTTTCATTTTTTAAGACTAGTCAGTAATCTGTGGGACTACTTCCTGCTCTTAAAACATTTTTGTTTTCCATTCTCAAAGGGGAAGGGGCACCCTGGGGACTCCTTCCAATTTGCGAATGGGTTACCACCTCCTTCAAGGAGTCGGTAAAATATGAATGTTTTGCGATCGTAATTCTATCGCAAAACATTCATACATCCCATTCAGATTCAGTATTTGGAAGGGACACCCTAACCACACCCCTTCCAAATACTGAATCGCAAACACAAATTGCGATTCGGTAACGTGTTACCGATTCGCAATTTGTGTTTCATACATATGTAAAAGCATTATTGGCATCAGAAACGGATTGATCGGCTGTTTCCGACCGCAAAAATGCTTAATACATGTGGCCCGAAATGACCATTTAGTAGTTCATGCATTTCTTGCAACAACCATCTATGTTGTTCACAGTAGTAAGTAAAATAGCCTGAATGTATTACATTTAGGGTTATTCCTCATGCAGGTGAAATGGATAAATGCTAGTTCAAAAATGTGAATTTTATTGGAAAGCAGTTGCTATTTTTTATGGAGGGTCCACGTCCACACATTCCAGATAAAAGTAGAAATATATTATAAAAATCTATTACACAACTCAAAACGGAAACAGTAGTTTCGATTTGTAACTACCAATCCTTTCACACTGAAAGGTTATGGAAGCAAATAGTTCAAAGAAATAATAATAAAAGATACAGGAGTATGGAGAAAAACAAGATTAGTGGTAAGGAGGTTTGTCAAGTATAACACTAAATGAAATATTTTGTTTACAATTTTGGAGGGAAGAGGCATATTACTACCTATAAACATCCCCAGCCATTTGTCAAATTTGGGAGGAGTGTCCACAGAACAGCCAGTTTCCATATATCTGCAAGGGGCCAAGGACACTAGTCGCACGGTACAATAGTGGTTGGAGAGGGGTGAATATGCAACTCAGTGGAAATCCTTGAGGAATATTTACTACAAGTGTATTCAATGCATTCGACTTATTGTAACTTGCAAATTGAAGAGGAAAATAGGCCTAAGGGTAGCAGACTCGGGTCTCGGCATACCTTGATTGGTGATGAATTGTCACCATTGTTTGGGGCCCTGCCTTTAAACCAACCGGATATTAAATTGATGACATAGGGCACTATGCTTTCGCAGCTGTAGTGTTGCAAACACAGTGCATGGACTGTTCAAAGAAGTGAAAAGGGTGTCATACTTGAAAGAGGACATTTTATTTCATGGAGAGAGAACGACCTTCTGTGCTAACTTTCCCACCTCTGCCCTCCTCTCTTAACCCACCCCCAGCCCTTCAGTTACTCTAGTCTCCCCTCATTATCCGGTCCTTCCCTCACTCGCCCTTCCCTCCTTCCCCAAGCTCCAGTGCCCGTCCCTCTTCTTCTCTTTCCCGCCAACCCTTCCCTTCCTGCCCATCCACCTCTCTCTCTCTCTGTCTCTTCCCTTGCTCCTCTTGTCACCTCCTACTATCATAGGTGCTGGACGTAGAGGTGCAGAGGTGCAGCAGGACCCCCAAAATAAACATGCTGGAGTTCAGAAGGTGAATGAGCTAGAATGGTGTCTTTAAATCTTGCGTTTATCTTGTCACATTTGCTGTCAGTTCAATGACAGAGGTCAATCAGCAGGCTGTATCTCCTAACCTGCAGATTGGTGCTTCCTATTCTTTTTCTGACTGCAAAGTTAGAATATTTTGTAAAGGGAACTATCTGTCGATCTTGTTGGTTAGGTCTTATAGATGGTCTAGCTGCATGTGGACTGCACCAATTGGTCAATGGCCCTACACATCTGGCCGCTCATACGCTTGACTGCATTTTTTCTAATGATGCCAGACTTAGGACTGACACCCCTATTCCCCTCTCTTGGTCCGACCATCTGGCAGTTCCCTTTTTTCTTAAAGCTAACTCCAACCCAGGCAATAAACCAAAGACTGATGTTTGGTCCACCAGAAGGAACTATAAAACTATACATGATAATACTCTTTCACCTTTTATGAACAATCTTAGGTGTCCTTCTCTGGAGTATCCAAATAGGGCTGCCTCTGATCTTTCTAATGCCCTAACTATTGCTATGGACTCCCTTGCCCCGGCCAAAAAACATTACTCAGCCCGAAAGAGCCCCTCTCAACCTTGGTTTTCTGACCGCTTAAAAACCATGCGTCAGAAATGCCGGCAACAAGAAAGGTCCTGGATTGCTCATCCTGATCTACAGGGGAAAGCCCTGCATAAATCCCTTCTTAAAGATTATAAGAAAGCGATAATGGAAGAAAAAAGGCACTATTTCACTAACCTGACTACATCCCTAAAATCCCCTAGAGACCTTTTTAATATTATCGACACTCTCTCGGCACCCAAACCGGCTGACCCTACCATCGAAACTCAGGAACTCTGTAACAGCTTAGCGAGTTTTTTCCACGATAAGATGCGGATATCTATAGTGTGCTCGAAATTAGAAACCAAGAGCTTAACGCTAAGGCACCAGAATCCTCCCTCTCCATCCCTGATAGAAACGAAAAGACTGATGTTTTGCTGAAACCTTCACTTACATGTTTTCCCTCTTTATCTATAGAAGATCTCAATCTTCTACTTGATACCACAAAGTCCTGCTCGCCTCTTGACCCCTGCCCGCTAAAAATTTTAAAAACTTGCAGAGGGTCAGTGCTTCTCCTGCTACTGGAAGTTATGAATTTGGCGATCCAAGAGGGTATCTTTCCCTCTTCCTGGAAAACCGCTATTGTTAGGCCTCTGCTTAAAAAACCCTCCTTAGACCCAGGGATCTTGAAGAATTACCGCCCTATTTCCTTACTTCCGGCCCCAGCCAAGATTCTGGAATCTCACATAAATCAACATCTGTCCACTTATATTGAAAATTCCAACATGCTTGATAGCTCCCAGCACGGTTTTCGATCAGTTCACAGCACTGAGTCTGCCCTCACTGTTGTGACAAACAAAATTCGATCTGAGGTTGACAAGGGACATCCTTCGCTGCTTGTGTTGTTAGATCTCACAGCAGCTTTTGACACCCTGTCCCCGTCAATACTTATTTCCAGGCTCAAGGATATCGGACTAGGAGGCTCTGCCCTCAGCTTGCTCTCCTCCTTTCTCCATCACAGGGAGCAGAGAGTAAAAATGGGCAACTTCCTCTCTGATCCTCAAAAGGTGCAATGTGGGGTTCCCCAGGGCTCTTCATTGAGCCCTCTACTGTTTAACATCTATGTTACCCCACTTGCACAGGTGGTAAGATCCTTTGGCCTGGACGTGCTGTCATGTGCTGATGACACACAGATCTTGGTATCCATCACCCAGCCAGTCTGTGAGATCGCCTCCAAGTTTAGAGCTTGTATGGAGGCAGTATCCAATTGGATGACAGGTAATTTCTTAAAATTGAATGGTGAAAAAACCGAAGTTATGGTCTTCGGAGGGAGCCAAGATCTCTGGTCAAAGGACTGGTGGCCTCCATCCCTGGGAGATTGCCCGACTCCCACCCCTATTGCTAAGAACCTTGGAATACAAATTGATCCCGCCCTCTCCTTCGACCCCCAGGTAAATAGGACAGTGTCTACTTGCTGTGGCACCATCAGAATCTTAAAGAAAATTGTCCCTTACCTGTCCTTGGCAGCCCGGAAACAAGCAACAGCTGGCCTAGTACTATCGAGGCTGGATTATTGTAATGCCCTTTATGGTGGCATCAATAAAGGCTCTATCCATCGCCTCCAAATGGTGCAAAATGCTGCAGCCAGATTGGTTCTAAGCCTCCCTAGGAGGACATCTGTAACAATGGCCAGAAGGGACCTTCACTGGCTTCCGATTCCACCTAGGATCTCTTTCAAAATTCTCTGTCTGGCCCATGGTGCTATCCATGGCTCAGGATCTGAAAGTATTAGATCTCTTCTGTGTGCCTACACCCCCACTAGAACGCTCCGTTCATCTTCAAAGAATAGGCTGGTAGTCCCTAGGTTTGCTAAGGTTAGATGGGGAGGTAGAGCCTTTTCCACCTTGGCTCCCAAACTGTGGAACTCCCTTCCCCTTGAGCTCACCAGTCAATCCTCCTTGACAATTTTCAAAAAACTTCTCAAAACCTGGCTTTTCTCTCAAGCATATTAGATTCTTGCTCTCCCAAATGGCCTTTGGTCTACCTATCTGGAGTCTGGACTTTCTATGTCTGTTCGTATTGCGCCTTGATGCCCCTTGGGGCTAAGTTTTGCGCGGTATAAAAACGCCATTCATTCATTCATTCATTGTTGGGGCTTAGGGAGTGTGTGAAAGGAAAGGCTGTAGGATGTCATTTTTTTCCGTGCAATATATATGTACTACCACAACATGCTTTAGTAATGTATTTGCAACAGGGTTTTCGAATAAGCACCATCAACTATATACCACACTTTTACCACTCTCCTGCTGAATGGACGTGATCTTTTGCGCGATGCTTGCATTTTTCACAATCCTATACCTTTCATTGGCCACGCCCTATATAAAACTGTTAAATAAAATATACCAATTTGAAGAAAAAAATGAGAGAATGTGTAATAGTTATTAAGTAGTAAAACCACAACATATGTGTAAGTGATGTAGATCACCTGATGCACCACTTCCACTAAGAGCGCTGGCTCCCAATGGGCGTTTGGTGACGTTCATCGGAAGAGCCCTGTCCCCAAAGGGTAAATGTAAATTGTGATTCTTCTTTTAAAATGGTGGAGTATTTCTCAAGGCTTAGAACAAATGTAAAAAAAACATAAAGATGAGATGGGTGTTAAAGAAATCAGATACATTCTGATGGTGCAAAAGGGTGTGCAACTGTGATTCCAAAGAAGGAGAGTGCTGCTACTGATTTGAAACCTATTGAAACCGAAGACAAGACATTAGTGGTGACAATTGATGGTGATGTTGGAATTGGTGTGATGGTCATGCAAGTGACAGGCGGGAAGGAGGTCATGGTAGCATGTAAATCATAAAGCAATGTAGGGGGAATAACGAGACAGGCGCACATGCTAGGAATAAGAAATCTGGTAAAGTTGTGCTGCAGTTCTAAAATACCTGAAGGATGCCTGAATGAACGTTGAAGTTGTGTTATTGAAGAAGGAGTGCATAGTAGCACAGGCTAAGGAAGTCACCTGCAGAGAAACTTCTTAAGACCTACTGGGAAAGGAAATAGAAAGAGATAAAATATTAAGAAGATGAGTGCTGTTTATGAAAATATAAAGACCTGGCACAAAACAAATTGATGGTGATGTGTTTTCATATGTGTGGTTATCTGAAAAAAATAACTAGAAGTGGAAAGTTGTGGTGGAGTGTGAATCTTTGCTAGTTATGACGAATTTAGGAAAACAGTTTTGACATTTGTTTATGAGGGACACTGCAAAATTAGTGCACTAGGAGATTATTATCTGCATACTTCTGGTGACAAATATGGAACACAATGAGGAAGAAAAGATTAGTAAACATGTGCGTGGAGTGATTAACTGCAGTGTACACTGGGATGTCTGACAGAATATCGGAACAACAATATTGTGCTACACAAATATCGAGTCAAAAATACAGATGACAAAAATATTGACTTCTTATACTACAATCGTTTTCAAATTCAAAACACAAGCAGGTAGGGATGATTAACGCAACTAAAAAGGAGACCAAGGACCACTTAGCCTTTATTACTACACACTCTAAACTCAACCATGATGTACTTAAGATCCTCCACAGACATTAGAAGATCCTAAAAGGTGTCCCAGGAGGGGGTTTCCTGTTACAAGAGAAACCTTGATCACTTTCAAAATGGCCAAAACCTTTGGGAAGTACTCTGTCCTAGCTACACTGCCCCAAGCCCACCAAGTGTGGGAAACTGGTTGAGACACCCTATCGGCTTCTTCACTTGTGGTGAATGCAATGTCTGTCACCTAGGTCTTAACAGAACATGCCATTTCTCCTACAACAGCAATCATACGTACCACCTTCAGCATTTCTTGAATTTCCAGTCTACGCATGTAGTGTATGTCATCCTTTGTAATTGCTCTAAAATGTATGTAGAGAGTACTACCAGACAGCTTAAAGTTTGCATTCAGGAACATCGAAGAGTTTGTCTCAGAACTGACTACAGTTATACTTTGGGATCACATACCTGTGAGTCGAATATCTCCAAGGCCAACTATAAGTTTCATGGTATTGACTGTGTGAATCAAGACATAAGGGGCAGTAATAGAGAACTGCGCCTCAGGCAACTGAAGGCCCATTGGATCTGTAAATTGAGGACTGTATCCCTAGGTTTGAACACTGATAATGAAATGCATTTGTTCTTGTGACACACCATGAGTTTATAATGAACATGTGTTGATCTGCAATCATAGCTAACATCTCCTTGGGCTTTCCATCTACACTATCTTGCCCTAGGTAGTCTAACATCAGAGTTCATGACCTAAATGCTTTAAGTTATGATTTGTGCGATGTTTGATGCCAATAACATAGAAGTAACCAGTAAGATGTACCTGTAAGTGTAGCTGATCAATCAAGTCTGCATTTAGTGAGTTGTTTGTTTACTTGTTCTAAAACCACATCACATTGTAACAATGTATGGAGACTACGTTTCCAAAACTTTCTGTCTGAAAAACAAAACACTGATAATGTTCCTTCTGCTTTTGTTTTTTACCTTTTTGTTATTTTATGTTTGCTACTAGGATGCTTAGTAGATAGTGATTACCTGTTTGGAACTTTGTGTACTCATAAAATGCTGACACTGAACAATATTTTATTAAATAGAGTCATATTAGACATCCCTTTTTCGCTTCATTTTTAAATGAAGCCTCTATCACGGGCACTAAATAATGTGGTTGGTCAACTCTGTCTTTTTCTCTTCCCCAGTTGCAATCTGCCTCTAACACTCTTGTAGTCCCTCTCCCTAATGTCGGTTACTTACTCCTTTGTCGTATCTGTCATTCCCCCTAGTTTACATTATACACATTGCTTGCACCAGACATTCATTTGCACTTGAATTTGAGTGCAACTGTCTAACTCCTATCAACTGACATGGTGTTATTGACTCCACTTTCGAAGGAGTGCTCAATAAAGAATTTTTTCACTTGACTGTTTGCGTTCTAGAGACCCCTTAGACACTCTGAGTTGTTCGCTCCCCAGAATTAGATTGGATAAAATTTTGCTAGCGTAACAGACGGCCCGGGACGTGTAGTTTAGCCATGCCCCTATAAGACCTGGCAGTTCGCCATAGGCCAGCCTTCCAGTTGAATTTAACGGGCGTCCACATGTGAACATGTAGCTTACTGATCACTCCTCAGTCTGTTTGCTGCGACGTTCTGGACACATACACTGGTAAGCTATTGGACGGGACCTCATAACAGGCAACTTGCCGTGTGAGAGTTGGGACGCTTGTCATCTCATTTTTGAGTTGGACGAGCTCTCGGCCACAAGTCTGTACCCAACATGCTGGCTGAATGTGGTTGTTTGTTTGAAAATTCAGATAAATAGACTGGAGCGCATCATACGGGTGTGGCAAAGTACAGGGTCTCTCACCAGACATGGTTAGCGTGCAAGTTGGGACACGCTGTTACACGTCTGTGAACGTTTTACTTTCTTTTTAACACAAGTCGATCGGTACTCAGCTACTAAACTGCACCCAGTCCCGGTGGGAAAGTGTGGTTCGTTTTTCTATAAATCTGTTCCTAATCTCAGTTATTGGTCGGTGCAGGGTACATACCAATTTTCAAGATATTTGTTTTTGGTTATGACCCCTATAGAATTGATGGGGCACTCAGCAGTTACAACATGGCTGAGGATGGACTCATTCTTTAGCTTTCCCCAGTAGCTATCGGCATCAGTGATTGTTTTGCGGCTGCAATAGGTTTTGTACATACACCCCTTGGTCAGAATATGATGATTGGGATGACTCAATTATTTCATACCCTCTTTATATCAAGGATAATTAACCGGGCTTTTATGTCTTGTCCTCCGCTTTTTCCAGGAACTAATCATATCTCCTGTGAGGGAGTACCTGATTTCCATACTAGTCTAAACAGAATTACCGCTAAGTATCACGCTATTGGACAAATCCTATGATTGTCTCTTACCTGAACCTGCGTATTCAATCCTAAGGTATAACAGCTTTACTCTGGGGGTCAGTCTCTGTACTACTAGCGTACTAGCCTTTCAAGTTCTAATTTCCTTTTATACTGTTTTTTTTCATCTCCATAGACTAAAATATCTCGAGTGGGACATACAATCAGAAGTGACACTTGGCACCCTATTAAACAATTGGGTGATGTTCACATAAGTAAGGGGGCCATCTTTTTAACCTTCAGCATGCATTCTACGCACCTGGGCCATTGCACGTTGTTCGTTATTTAGAGTTGTCGCTGTTCATCTAAACAGATTTACACCTTACGCTTGAGCGCTTTTCACTTCACTGGTGTACCATTCTGGTTTCTTGTGCCCTTTCCAATCCCCATTACTTTCTTTGACATCAACAGCTCTTCTTGTTGTTTCTTCTCTTGTTTTCTTGCGTCTTTTCGCTTGGTGTCGAGATATTGGTTTCATTGCTGAGCATACTGGCTCTGATGCAGGTTTTACTAGTGCTCTGTTTAATTTACCCTGCATGTGGACCAGTGGTGGTTTGTCACTTTGTCTAGATTATAAGAACGCATTCTCGAAAACGTGTTTTTATATACTGGTTATTACTTGTACATGTACACTAATGTAAACATGTTATATTTGCCGCCCTGTGGAAGCCCTGTTTAGGATAGACGCATTGGCTGCACAGGCACTGGGTTGAAACCAATAAAGAACAATTCTTTTTACTGAAGACTCAAGAACATTTCTTTGACTACTTAAGTGCCTATTTCTGTTGCCTCTCTTTTTTATGTTTTCTATACTATAGTGGTAAGTACAAAAATATTGGAACAAAAATATTGTTAAAACTAATATCTGTAAAACCGAGAGGGCAACCATCACGTACTCTTGGTCAGGAGCAATGCTCCAGTTTGCAAGTTTGGATGTGGTACGAAATACAGCGCATCACCCTTCCTGGCAGATGAAATACCACAGTGTTAACACTGCTGCAAGGGGAGAGAAGAAGCAGTATTTACTGCATGAAGGGGCTTTACAAGTGGACTTACCAACTACATACTCCCTTGGACTGGCTGCCGCAGGGAATATGCAGACCGCGTGCCAACAGGATTGGGACATCTCTCTGTTGTGAAACCAGCACTGATGAAAGCCACACGGCTGAAAGACATCTGCCTGAGCGTATCAGGGACGTAAGAATTTAACGCTATGTGCAAGATTTTATGGAATTAAATATCACTTACTATCTCACCAAGCAGTGTCGGACCCATTCCTTTGGTGAGTGGGGGTTTGGACTTGATGTACATATGTATATATATATATATATATAAAACAATTGTAAAACTACAATATTCTAACATATAACATTAATATAATGTAAAATAAATACTGTTAAATTCAAAAATGTATTAAACTATATACTCATATAAAGCTCACACATATACATACATATACTTATTTATATATCCATAAATATTATGTAACTCTATTAACACCTTTGTTGCCAGGCCTTTCCCCCGTGCCACACCATATTTGGCTATTTGGGGTAGTTCACGCTTAGGTCCCCATACCTTTTTGTCCATATAGGGGACCCAAACCTCAAAGTTTGTAAAAAAGAACACATTTTCCCACATTTCTGTGATGGAAAGTTCTCAAATCTGTGGGGGCCCATAATCTTCACCCATCCAGCATTCCCCTAAGTCTCCTGATAAAATGGAACCTTACCTGTGTGGGTAGGCCTAGTGCCCATGACAGGAAACAGCCCAAAACGCATCATAGAGACTCCAAATGTTTCTACAAAAGTCAGCCTTTTTTTGCAATGTGTCTAGCTGTGGATTTTGGGCCCTAGCTCAGCTAGCCCTTCAGGAAACCTAGGATCCTGTACATTTGTGAAAACTAGACACACAGGGGATTCCAGGATTGGGGACTTGTGTGGCTTGCACCAGGTTCTGTTACCCAGAATCGCTTGCAAACCTCAAACTTTGTAAGATACAAAACCACATTTTCTTCACATTTCTGTGATGTAAATTTCTGGAATCTGCGGGGCGACAAATTTCCACCCACTCAGCATTCCCTCAAGTCTCTCAATAGAAATGGTAGTTCACTTGTGTGAAAAAGCCTAGTGCCCGTAACAGGAAATGGCCCAAAACAAAAATGTGGACACATCACATTTTTCCACAGAAAACATACCCTTTTTTGCAATTTGCTAAGCAGTGGATTTTGGGGCATAGCTCAGCCGGCACCTAGGGAAACCTAGCAAACCTGTACATTTTTGAAAACCAGACACTCAGGGAAATGCAGGATTGGGTGACTTGCGTGGCTCTCACCAGCTCTGTTACCCAGAATCCCTTGCAAACCTGAAACATTAGATATCATTTCACTCGGGAGACTGAGGGGAATGCTGGGTGGTAGGACGTTTGTGCAGGCATGGTGGTCCTACACAGAAATGTGAGAAAAATTAGATTTTTAGCTAAATATGAGGTTTGCAGGGGATTCCGTGTAAGAAAACATTGGGGGACCCACGCAAGCCACATATCCTTGGACTCCCCCGGGTGTCTAGTTTTCAGAAATGTTTGGGTTTGGTAGGTTTCCCTAGATGGCGGCTGAGCCAGGGTCCAAAAACGCAGTATCCAATAATACCTCTCCCATCTGCCAACACGCTCACGGCTGAGATAGCCCCATGAGCATGTAGGCAGTGACAGTGAAATTAGCTAATTTCGCTTTCACTTTTAGTGCAGTGCGCGCCGATCTTCAATACACTGAAAATAAAAATGCACCAGGCAGCTGGGGGAAGCTCTTCCCCAGTTTGTGAGGTTGAAAAAAAAGGAAATCGACTTCTAAAGAGTGTGCCTTGGATGTCATGGTAACATCCAAGGAATGGAAGGGGTTAATAAAAATATATTCTAATTTATATTAAAAATTTTAATTATTCCTTTTTAATTTGCTGTTATAAAAAGCATTAATATATAAATAAATACATTTATATATTTCAATAAACATAAAAATATGAAAGCACAAGTCCAAAACATTGATCTAAATTCCCAAATTTATTAAATATTAAAAACATATTAGAAATATCACAAAAATTTTAACA
Organism: Lissotriton vulgaris; assembly: GCF_964263255.1. Taxonomy (NCBI): domain Eukaryota; kingdom Metazoa; phylum Chordata; class Amphibia; order Caudata; family Salamandridae; genus Lissotriton; species Lissotriton vulgaris. Next base: position 23,507 of record NW_028249996.1, read on the forward strand.
AAATCTATATATAAACAAATAATATAAAATTATTATAAAATTAACCAACAAATAATACTAATACATATTTCAACATTTTAAATCTGGAAAAAACATACACTGTTCCCACTCCAGTATGTGCAACAGTAGGGAAAGCGTTGGACTTTAGAAGAGTAAAATTTACTATTCCCACTCCAGTCTCTGCACCAGTAGAAAAAACTTTGAACTTTGGAAGGGTAAAATGTACTACTCCCACTCCAGTCTTAGCATTAGTAGAGAAAACGTTCGACTTCGGAGGGGTTAAATTTACTATTCCCACTCCCGTCTGTGCAATAGTAGGGAAAACATTGGAATTCAAAGGGGTAACATGTACTATTCTCCCCAGGCTTTGCAACAGTAGGAATAGTGATTGACATCAGTGGGGTTATATGTACTAATCACACTCCAGTCTGTGGTACAGTAGGAGAAGCGTTATAATTCAAAGGGGTAACAGTTGGACATTGGAGGGGTTACATTTACTATACCCACTCAAGTGTGTGCAACAGTAAGGAACGTGTTGGACTCCTGATGTGTAATATTTAGTATTCCCAATCCAGTCTGTGCAGTAGTAGGGAAAGTACTTCACTTCAAACACCTAAATTATACCCCTATTAGTTGACCAGAAATGTAAAACTCTTAATACAAACATTATATAAATATATATATATATATATATATAAAATAAACAATTAAACAATTTACATGATTATTACTAAAAATTATAAATAACTTAGATTTTTTTAAATGAATGTATTGTTTAATAAAGCTTCCGCACTATGCTCCCAGAAACCTAGCCCCCCTACTTAAAACATAACTAAAAGAAAAAAGTATAACACAATTAACATACTAAATGATCAATTAAATATTTATTTATAAATGAATAATTAATTGTTAATTTATTATTACTTAAATACCTTCCACCCTATGCTCCTACAAACACAACAGCCAAAACCTAATATATAGGGTTAAAATTATTAAACAATCTACATAATCATTAATCAATAAATAATTTAGAATAAATTCACGATTAGTTATTTACTTAATTACCTTCCAATCATATACCCCTACAAACCCAACAATCCACACCTAAAATATAACTAAAAAAATTTAAAAATCACACAATTTACATAAGTAACAACCAAATAAATAACTGCTAATAAACTAATGATTTATTACTAATCAATTATCACTTAATCAACTTTCCACATTGTACCCCTACCGACCTCACAACCAGATAATATAAATGACAATTAACAATGAAAGTAAAAATTATAAATTATTTAAAATTACTGACTATATTTAAGCATATTGTCAACAATTATACAAACCATATTTAACATATAAAATTAATATATGAACTAAAACACACAAAGATAATTAAACAGCAATATTTATTACAACAACACTATTGAAAATTATATCAACAATAAAGATATTCTTGAAAACGATATTACTTACCCAAAAAATCAATATTCTTGTCAACAATATTTCTGCATCACAATATTTGTCACAGTATTTAAAACTCTATATTTCTGTAGTCTAATGTTTCTAAATCAATTATCCAAATACCATAGTGTGGTGTATGCTTCTTGTGTTGTACATAATCTGATAGGCATACTTTGGGAGAAGAGAGCATTGGACATTGTGAGTCAATTTAGCATTTTGCAAGGGTTCCCTATTTTTGAAGTGGTCATAGTAGACTAATAATGAGGGAGTCCGGAGATTAAGAGGCTGATTACGATGGTGGGCGGAAATGGGTCCGACCGCCATGGTCGCGGCAAATATACTCCCGACCGCACCGCGGATAAACCGCTGGTGCAATTAGGAATATTTCCGCCATCACACACCGACCGCGGCGGACGGATCACACCAAAGACCGCCGCACGTGGACGGTAACACAGAAAAACCTTCCGCCACGGACGCAACGCCCCGCGGAAACAGGCCCATCCTCCGCCAGACCTGCGGAGGGACCGCCCGCACGATTAGGATAGCCCCGCCATCTCAACGGAACTCACCACTGTCCACGACCGTCGCGGACAAAAAACAATGACAAACGGAGCTTGGCTGCCGAAGAACCAAACGAACATCACCCCTGCCGTCAAACCGAAACAAAAATGGCGGACGGAAGTAAATAGTAAACCAAAAAAACAGGACACACACCCACCTGGAACACCCACCCCCAACAATTACACGCCCCAATGCCACACCCCCTAGCACAAACAAAAGCATCCAAGTCTCCACGCCCACAGAACACCTGACTGAAAAAAGCCATTGGGACACAACCACCACACAGAGTATAAAAGGAATCCCTCCCATTACCACAATCCTTTGCATCACAGCACAGCTGCAAGAAAGAGGCACACATCACACACAACAGACACACACAAACACACATACAACCCGCACACCAACACATTCACCACACCAACCCTCACAACGCCATCCCTACATACCACACACCCAACACCCAACACCCCCAACACCTTGCACATCACACACCATGGCCCCCAAGAAAAACCCCAAGTTCACAGAGAGTGAGTTGAAGGTCATGGTGAATGAAATCTTCCGTGTCAAACCACATCTGTTCGGTACCCTAGTGCAGCAGACCACCTTGGCAACTAAAACCACTATGTGGGACAGGATAGTGAATGCATCAGGGACCGTGCCACGCACCAAACAAAATATCCAGAGGCGGTGGCACGACCTCAAGGCAAGGGTGAAAGGCATCAGGTCCAAGAACCACCTGCGGGCACACGACACTGGCGGTGGCACTCCCATGGATCAAATACCATACACCCAATGGGAGGAGAAGGTGCTAGGCACACTGGAAGGAATAGATGAGGGAGTGGAGGCTGGTAAGTACAAACCAATGACCACTATCACACTGTTATGTCCTGCCTTGCACAACTGCTAAGACACATCTCCCAGGCTACAATCCATGCATGTGGACCACACAGTCACCCAAATGTGAAGCCCAGGGCTCAAATGCACCCACCATGATCAACCACAAATGTAGCCTCCTACGTTCCCAGGCTTGCATATGGTCAAGCAGCTAACAGCACAACTCCCATCAAACCCCCATGTCTACAGGGAGGGTGGGTGAGAGGCCAGCACTACAACTCCCAACAGGCCCCCATGACTACAGGGAGGGTGGGGGTGGGTGAGAGGCCAGCACTTCAACTCCCAACAGGCCCCCATGTCTACAGGGAGAGTGGGGGTGGGTGAGAGGCCAGCACTACAACTCCCAACAGGCCCCCTTGTCCCATCCCAGAGCAAGAGGGAGTCCCCCCACCATGTGCTGACCAGTGCATCTCCCTCTTCAAACTTACAGGTAGGTAGCCATCTTCACAGGGAGGGGTGGGTGGGAGAGGGAAGTCTGTACTCCAAATTCCAATGTTCACCCTCCACCCTCATGATTGCAGTGAGGAGCAACACAACACATGGCTTCGTAATAACTCCATGGTTAAAATGTGAAATTGAACATGGGACAGGTGAGTACGCAGTACCTGTTTACCGCATTCGTCGAACAACAAACAAGTACCATATGTCCACAGAAGGACCCACAAATACCAGACCCTTTCACACATGTAAGAGAAGCGTCACATCTGCACGTATCAAAGAACCAGCAAGGGGAAACTTGGTCATGTTGGCAGCCCACACAATCCATGTAGTAGGCAGTCTGTGCATGATGTGAGACTTGACATACCCACAACAGCAAGTACAATGCATATCCTGACACAAGGCACATGGATGCAATGTCCAAACCCTGTCCCTAACACAAGGTAGACCATCAAAATGAAAGACCAACGTATGCCTCTTTTGACAATGATTAGACCAGGTTCAGTAGCAAGGTAGGTTGTCCACAACCCTTGTGAACATGGCCTAGTCCACATTGCAGAGCCACAGCAACAATGTCAAAATGACTACCAAACTACACAGAGTCCAGGGGTACCATTCAATAGCAGAACAGCACCACACATATCCAAGTATTGTCTCCCCACCTCCACACCACTATAAGGCCCAGTACTGTGTACCACACCAATGTGATGACATCAACAACCATGTCCTGAATCCCTAGAAAATTGAAATGTAACAACAACAAACCTGTCATGTCCACAGCATTGATTCTTAAATTCTTGTCCCTCAGGTGACCTAGAACTGGCAGGAGAAAGCAGCAACGGCCAGCACCATTCGCCCCCTCACAGCATGGACTCTTCAGTGATGATTCCCTGGACACCTCGGGTGCAGAGGGTGATGCCGGTCCGCCTATACTCCCAGGGCCATCAGGCTCCCAGGACATCCCTGCCCCCACCACCTCACCACCTTGGCCAGTGGAACCACAGCAACTACTGCCATTGTGACCTGTGCAGCTACCACCACCACCACCGCAACCACCAACACCACTCCTGCCTGTGCCACCCTCCCTGATCCATTGGACAATGGTGGACCATCAACATCACAGGCTAGCAGGGAGAGTGGATGGGGGAGGACACAGGTGAGGCCACAGTTTTCGAACAGGAAGGCAGGTGCAAGGCGAGGTGGGGGACAAGACCCACCCAATCCTGGGACCGAGACCCTGGATGCCATTTCAAGAGTGCATGAGTCGTACGAGCGGTCGTAGGCACAGGCGGATCTGGCGCGCCAAGGCTCACTTGAGACCCGCCAGCTGTTGAAGTCCATGGACAACCGTATGGGACAAATGGTGGACCTCATGGGGCAGCAAACATATGTTTGGAGGGAGTGGTTATCCTGCAACACACCACCTCCACCTCCCCCAAGTGGCCAGCGGGACAGGACACCACCACCACAACCATCACCTGAGGCCACTGACAGGGAGGTGTCCCCCGAACAACCTGCCCCCACAGCTGGGTCCACTCCGGCCGCCGAGGCTGGATCCAGGACAGAGCAGTGGCAAAGCACCAGCTACCCGCCAGAAGAGGGGCCGGTACTGACTTCACCCTTCCTTGATCTTGGCATTCACTCTGTGAACTATCTTGCCCCACATTGCCAAGCATTGGCACACGTCTGTTGGACTAGGTGTACACCACACAATATGTAAATGTAAATGTAAATGTATGTAAATGTATAGGCATTTATATAGCGCACTACTTACCCGGAGGGTCCCAAGGCGCTTCGACCGCTGCGAAACCCTTCCTGGCTTCCCTGAGAGATGGTCCCTTAATGGGTATCTCCAGGGTGAGACCAGGCATCCCCGGCGGTCTGGTGGGGCCGTTAGTGAAGATGAGGCAAGCTAATGCCCAGAGTTGCCGAGTGTGATCGCTGATCAGAGTGGGCACCGAGGCGAGAGAATTATCGTGTCCTCTGACCCTGGTCCAGAAACCTGCCGCGCCGGGAATCGAACCCTGGTCCCGGGCCGTCCTCTGCTCTCGGGTCTGCCGCCTCTAACCAGTGAGCCACACTACTTCACTTGGTGTCTACACGGTGGTATCCTCTGACATGACCTTCAACTCACTCTTCCCCTCCACCACCATTTTGTAAATATGTACTAACACAAATCCACACCCTGTAAATAAAAAACACGGAAACAGTCAAGGCTGTGTGACCTCCATGTTTAAACACAGGTTTGTCTTAGTTGTTGTCATTACCAGGTGCAGGGATCAATGTTGTTCGGAATCATGGCTCTGTGTGAGTGACCTAGGATAATGAGAGAACAACAACCACAGGTCAGGAAACTGAATCACACCCATCACACCACACCGTACTGCAAAATCCTTCAAACCACAATCATCACAAATTAAGCGGATCACAGGACACACATCAGGGGGCATTCCATGTACACCATGTCCCACACCCATGTGCAAACAGAACAGGCAGCATTCACACACCACATCCACCCATCACCAGCAAACATACATCACGCATTGAACAGCAGCACAAGACGTAGTTACTCACATTCAAGGAAAGTAGCGGTCAATGAGCTGACGCCTCTGGTCCACACCTTCTTCATCCCCACTATCCTCATCACTGGACATGTGTGGGATGGGAGGCGGAGCAACCTGTTTGTCTGCTGGGTCCATGATCAGTTCAATATACTTGCGCAAGGCCAGGTTGTGGAGCACGCAGCAGGCAACCACGATTTTGCATACTTTGCCGGGTGAGTATGGCAGGACCCCTCCGGTTTTATCCAGGCAGCGAAATCTAGACTTCAGCAGTCCAAATTCACGTTCCACCACCCAACATGTCTTCCCATGGGCCTCATTATAGCTCATTTCACCTGGGGTAGTAGGGTTCTGTAGGGGGCTCAGCAGCCGCGGGCGGTTTGGGTACGTAGAGTCACCTAGGTGGGGGGATGACAGACACATACATCATCACCAGGACTGGTGGGAACAGCATGGCACACATACAACACAGTAGTCATCACAGCACAATCACCTACAAGCCACACACATTCTTTTTTATTTTTTTTTATTTTTTGAAAACCTTTATTGTTCCAAGAAGGCAAACAAATACGGGCCTACAACCATCCGGCCGGCCTCGAAAACATTGTGAGCACAATTGCGAGTAGACGGATCCCAGCAGCATCACAGTACAAATTAGCAAACAGTCCAAATTACGCTGATCGTAGGAGAATTGCCGGGGAACAGGAGGTATAAAGGTTAATTTTAATAAAGTTTTAATAATATACTGTAAAGAATAGAGACCAAGAAGGATCAGGGACCAAATAACCACCCAGGAACGGGAGCGGGCAACGCCATCAGCAGTAAATATTTAGGCAAAAACATAGGCGAAATAGCGGCACGCATCAGTACAATAGGTCAGAGAACCACTATTCATAGCACGTGCCGGTCGTCACCCCCCCTCCACCCAACACCCCACCGATCCAAGGAAAAAGGGGGAGGGAATAGTAAGAGCAAAAGAGAAGAAAAACAAGGCCCATAGAACTAAAGACAAACAATAACCCACCCCCCATCCCCCCACCCTACACGCATGCAGAGGCTACGGCCTACCCCCCCCCCCTTGCAGTGTGCCTGTCGCCCAAAAAGAGTACCCGAAATACAGCTAGAGAGAAAGGAGGAAAGGAAAAAGAAATCACAAAAGAACCGAGAGGAGGGCCAGTTCCATATGCTCCCGGTCACCCCGGCCCCACATACAACCTCCACCCCAAGTATCATGAGCACAATAGCAAAGAACAAACATTATTACAAATGGGGAGAGTCATCTCTTATTGTGCAACCGAATCATATATAGAACAGTCCCAACCTAGTCTCCGCCAGCCAGTGAATCAATACTACGGAAGAAACCGCCTAGCCCTGGCCCGATCTTGGATGTCCCCCCAAACACACCCTCCGTGGAAAGCCAACCCCCTCTGAGTCAAAGAGACAAAATGGCCGCAAAGAGGGAGGGGGAAGTTCGTGAGCACAAAATGGACGTCACCAGCCACCAAGAAGTCCATTGTCCTCAATGAAAAGCTCCTCCAAACTGTCCTGAAGGCACAAGTTCCACAGTGGGGAGAATGAGGGCCACAGAGAAAGGGCAAACGAGGGGGCTAGAGGCTGCTTAGCAGGCGCCCGAGTCAATAGTGATGGTAGATGAAACAAAGACGCAGCCCCCGTATGAGAGGGAAACAAAGTAGCACAAGCAGAGCTGACGGACGGCCGCCCGTTGGTGCAAATACAGGCCATAACAGTCCCATCGCTGCTGTGAGCCTGTGGAATTATTTTATCCCATTCAAGCATCGGCAAAGGCAAATCTAAGCGTCGTCGGGAACAGACCCTCCGCTCCCGCCTCAGATCGAACACAGTTCCATCAAGCTTCTCACCCAGTATGCGGGAGCCATTTTCCAGTGCTGATCTTAGGTCACCAAGGGCCACCAAAATGGCCCCATAAGACAGTTCAGGCTGCGGTCCCCCTGTCTCCAATTCACAAGAGGGTGCATGCAGTCCGGCCCCCAGCTAAGACAGGGCATCGCAGTTCCAGGGCGAGGGTGGGCAATTTACCCCATGGTGCGAGTCGTCAGGCTCAGCCATCCTGCCAACAATCCAACGTATAAGCTGGGGGGGGTGCGCGACACGACTGCGTTACAATCCAAGCCTCCGATGCCACCGGAGCTAACCGCAGTCGAGCGTTCCTTGCAGAGAGCCGCCTCGGCTCGGTTGGACAGCGGGGGCGGAGGAACAGTCAGCCGATATCAAGCAAGAGCAACAATGGGGTCCAAGTAACACACCTTCAGCGCAAACAAAGGAGCCTCGCCCACAGTATGTCCGCCGCCTCGCACTCGCGCTACAATCTCAATGCGCGATAAACCACGGCAGGCTGCATACCCAGTCTGTGTCTCGGTCAGCAGGCAGCGCTTCCCAGTCTCCGGCACCACGCGAGCAGCCCGGCCGCCGCCGATCCAGCGAGGTCCGGCGGCGCGCGGCGAGTTAAGCAGGGGTCCAGGGCTGCGAGACGGTTTTTCGGATATCTCCGGTTACCGGACAGGCGGAGAACTCGGAGGGACGCTGGCAAAGTCAGCACAACATGCTGAACGTCCCGCCGCTGGAATGCATCGGGATAGGAAGCAGGATGCTGGTGCGGGGCTCAAGGGCCGGTGGAGCCGAGAGCCTACACGTCTGCGCCGGTCGCCATCTTGGCTCCTCCCCCCGCCACGCACATTCTTGACACATATTAGCCATCAGTTGGGGGACAATGCTGCTCCGTAGGATGTGGGAGTCATGTGCGGATTCCAGAAACCTGGCACACACATGGGAGATGATGTTGTCAGCCAGGCACACCACTTGCACATTGATTGAATGGTAGTGCTTCCGATTGCGATAGATGGGTTCACGTGCCTGGGGTGAAACTAGACCAAAATGTGTGCCCTCAATGGCACCTACTACGTGTGGAATCTGGGCCAGGGCATAGAATTCCCTTTTCACTGCTGTCAACTCTGCCGGATGTGGGAAATGGATATAATCATCCTTGTAACGCATCATGGCTTCCAGCACATCCCGCAGTACCATGCTGAACATGGATTGGGACATCCCCCGGCATGACCAACTGTGTACTGGAATGTGCCCGTCACGAAGAAGTGAAGTGCCACCATCACCTTTGCTGTGGGTGTAATTGCTCCAGGATATGGCCTGCGTGGCTGCAGGTGCGGTGCCAATTGTGCTACAAGGTCCTGCAATGTCGGTCGGTCAAGCCGGAATCTGCGGATCACCTCCTCTTCAACCATGTCCTCCAGCACAGTGTATGGTCGATGCACATTTGGAGCCCTCCTGTGTGTGAGTAGATGGGAGCAGCTGTCAATTGTACAACACGGCACAGCTGAACCACACTATCACATCTTGACCAACACACCACAAATAATCCATGTTTAGGCTTTCCTGTTTTCAGTTTCTATTTTCGGTACATTCTGGTGGTGTTTTTTCAGTGTTTTCCAGTGATTTACTTAAAAAAACAGTGGTCTTCATTGTTTACACATTTCATAGGCATTAAAAACAACAGAAACAGTGTTTTTCCGGTGTTTATGGAAAGGTTTGCTTTTATTCCTTTTGATGCGCCCGTCGGCGAACTGTTGTCGCGAGCACTACCTCCGTAGTGCTGTGCACGTCCGTTCGCCGACGCGGCCCCGCCCACTCACTAAAACCTCTACACTGCGGCGGAATTGCCGCCGTGGTTAAGCGGTTAATATTGCTTGCTTTCTGCACGGATAGTGGATGGTATAAAGACAGTGTATATGAGGTCCAAATACAATTTTCCAAATCTAACTTATTGTCGTACACCATACAATACTTCTTCTGTGAGTCTTTGGACATATGCGCTCACTCTTTCCTTCCCATGTAAACTTTATCTATGAAAAAGCCCTCTCAACATTGGCACTTGAGACAGGCAATGCTAAAACAGCCAGTACACAATTTGCTAACTCTGGCCACTGACAACTTTCCGTGCCAATACGGGTGCACTTGAAGATTGCGATTCTCTGGGCAGGTTCTGCGACATTTGCGTTGAACTGGGCTCTTATGCCCTCAGAGTTATTAAAGAGGTCAAAAATTAAGCAGCACTTTTGAAAGTACAGAGAATATTCCCCTTTACGGAAGGGATCTAGGACTTCTACAGAGTACCACAGTGAGGTTTCATTGAATTCAAATGCCATGGTTGGTGAAGGGACATTTTTTATGCATCATTGCAAGCCATTTCTCATACATTGTAAAATAAAAGTTCCTGAATTACTCTTGAACATTGCTTTGCTTACCACGTGGCAGGCACTCCAACATGGAACATGTTGCAGTTCCAAAGTCACTAAAGGTGTCGCCCAGCCTACTCTCAAGGAGACGTTTCACATCTACACCACTTTTGCTGAACCCTTGGCAGACAAGGGTTTTTTCACACTCTAGTTTTTTTTATTATGTCCACTACAGCAGTTATGTTTTCCGGTAAAAATCTAAGAATGTAGTACAGTGCACTTTTTTCATATCACTAGCAGTATGTGACCAAAGATCCTCTCATTCCTTGCCTTTGGCATCATAACTCAGCACAAATTCTGTAAACGGTTGCCAGATGGATAATATAGCATTCACAGCCCTTTGAACTGAGTACCTTCAGCTAAGTGAAACAGGTGGTATTGTAGTATCGGGTTCCCAAGGCTTACATGCTCCAAAGATAACCCACTTACATTGAAAGAACTGTTGGCACGGAAGCTGAAAAATTCAAAGAACAAGTTTATTAAGACCCATAGGGTGGTGGTACATTCCTACAGCACCCTTCGGTAATGCAAGAAGTATCACACCGAACATCGGTGTGACCCGTTCTTTTATACAATTTGCAGGTAATAAAAAGATAGGCGGTACAGAGTTACAGAGCGTTATGTACATATATGGTCATTTTGTGGAACACAGCCAGCTCATTGGAGGGGTTCAACCCTACTGGTCAGTTTGGCGGCACATTCCTGAAGGACGACTGGTCAGTTGGGACTGCGCATGCACAGGCTTGACCGTTACTAAAAATAGCCTGTTGCTGGGCAAACTCGAGTGGTTAGTGGCACGGACAACGGACTAAAGGGCACGCTGGCCACGAGGCCGCTCATGATCTAAGATGGCCGCCGTAGCACACAAGATGGCGTTTCCAAGTATAGCCAAGTTAAGCTGAAAAACGTGTAGCAACAGCTAAGCGCTAACCCAGCCATTGTCAAATTACGACAGACGACCCTTTTAGCGTTTAGCTGAAGCTACCTCATAGTGAACATAATCAAGGTGTTCATCTTCAATATCAATTAGCATTATTTGAGCTACTTCTTTGTGAAGCATCATTTTATCGTGAGCAAGAGCTCGTCTTGATGGTATGCAAGCCGATAAGCACATGGAACATAAAGCTGGGCCACATTGTATACAGAGACATACAGAAAACAGTGTCCCAACAATGATACATAGAATCGTTAGCAGTTTCCAACCCCAAGTGGTAAGCATTGACCAGAACCACCCTGAAAGAGTCCAAGTTCCATTGTCCGGGTGTATTTCGGCAGCTATCTTGTGCAATTTCGAAATAGCATCATAAACAGATGGTGAATTGTCTGGTACGTATACACAGCAGCTACTTCCGATGATTCTACATGCCCCCCCACGGTCAGCTAGAACCACATCTAGAACCATTCTGTTCTGGAGCGTAACAATCCTAGAAATCTGAAGTTCTTCGGTAATATTTCCTAGTGCAACAGCAGTATCATTGGCTACAGCCTCAATAACACGGGTCAGTCGTCGTATTTTCCGACTATTCAAAGCAGCCCCCACAAAGGAAAACAGTCCCAAATTGAAGTCCACATATTGTTGTAAAGCAGTATCAGTCTGATCTATGTCATCCAAAACGACAGTACGCTTAACACGATTCAACACGAAATCGTGATAAAGGACATAATCATTATGATACATTGGCGGGGCGATGAATACAGGGGGCAATACAAAGGATACATAACAAGTGCCTAACCATCCCAACGGAAGCTGATGATAACCCTTCGTTCCACAAATAAAATAAGTGTTGCGGGATGCTACAAACGATATGCCATTTGGGCTGTCAAATGTAAGTGTAGTGTTGCATTCACTTTTCCCCACCGGAAAGGTACCTTTATTGCGTATACACAAATCAGCTTTAGTGGCAATAACATTAATAACATGTGAACTGGATACATTGATGTTCCTCTGGTTGCTGTAAACACGTGGGGCAGATGCATTATCGGGGCGGTACTCTTCCCATTCAAATCGAGTACCCTCAGCTCGTGGATACCCATCCCGGTCATGGTAGCAAATTTTATTCAAACGGAAAAGCACCCCCCCTTTTGTTGGCCATCTCAAAGTGAAGAGAAGAGTGTACCAGGCATTGCAGGATCCATTATGTGAAAACGGGAGTGGAATGAGTGGAGTGCCGCCTTTCTTCTGGTGCCCAGGTAACATCCCACACACCCAACAATTAGACGTATTTGTCATGTTATGCGTATGATGCAGGATCTGAATAAAACTATTGGTCAAAATAGTCTGTCGGTGACTTCTTCATGATAGGGCAGGGTGAAGTGAAAATGTTCAGATGGAGCCGGGGTAGTCGGCAGCAAATGTTCACGTGCAGGCACCACGAGTTCAACTACCCAAGCTATCACTGCTATCACCACAATTGTCAAAACAAAAAGGATGGCACCAAGTATTCTTTTATCTCGTGATGCAGAAGACGCCATAGTTCAAAAGTTCTTAATGTTTCAAATAGTTCAAAAGTTCACAAAGTCTCAAATGTACATATGTATATACCTAAAAAAGAAAAATACGGTGCTGAGCTCCGAGGTAGCCGTTGTTTTCTTCTCCGGGGTCAAGACGGGTGTCGCTACTCTTGGCAGAACTGATCCCCCCCCCTTGAGATTACCGGCTTCCGTTTCACAAACCCCAGAGCGGTAACCAACCAGTCTCGAAAACCAAAAAAAATCTTCTTATCGTGGCGGCAGATTATAGAGCTCTCGTCCAGAAACAGTGTGGTCCGGGAAGGCTCTCTCAACTTCGGCCGATATCACAGCTGGGCTCTTTTCTTTCTCCAAAATCTCCTTGTAGTCGGTCAACACAGCAGGATCCACCAGATCAGGAGAGACACGACGGCAGTGGGTCGAGTGCACCCACCGCTTTCTATTGGTCACTCGTACAGCTGTTCGAGTCGCCAGGAGGACCTGCTCGGGGCCACGCCACCTCGGTTCCAAGCTGTTCGCCCTCTCAAACGACTTTATCATCACAAAGTCACCAGGGTGAAGATTGTGGGCCTCTCCAGCAGAGTTGTCAGGGAGCGCTTCTCGAACCTGTTGATGAATAGAAAGCAAATCATTTGTTAATCGTGCCAAATAATCATTCATCATTATACAAGGCACATCATGTATCAATCGCGGCTTGGGCACTCCCCAAATATTCATAGGCCGTCCAAACACCACCTCATACGGTGTGAGGCCAGTTCTCGAGAGGGGCACTGATCTGAGAGAGAGCAATGCTAGCGGTAAGGCATCCGGCCACTTCAATGTCGTGGACGCCACAATTTTAGCCAGTTTAAGTTTCAACGTGGCATTGTACCGCTCAACAAGACCTGCCGACTGAGGGTGGAATACAGCATGAAACTTCTGCTGAATTCCCAAACCCTTCAACACATACTCCACAATTTTCCCAACGAAATGAGGCCCATTATCGCTCCACAAAAACTTGCAAACTCCAAATCGAGGGAAAAACTCCTTAAGCAACACCTTAGCTGTTGTCAGAGCGGTATTGTCTTTCGTGGGGAAAGCCTCAACCCATTTGCTAAAAGCACATACCACCACTAAGACATACTTCAGGTTGTTGCAACGCCCAAGCTGGATATAATACATTTGGAGTACCTCGAATGGTGCAGAAGGTGGAACGAACCCTCCTTTCGGAGTATGGGTCCCCTTTGCAGGATTGTGCTGCAAACATATCAGGCAGGTCTGCACTACTCTCTTGGCAGTATTTCCGATCTCGGGATGCTCCCAAACTCGTGTTAACAGTCGATTGATTGCAAGAGCCCCCACGTGCGCCAACCCATGCGTCATCTGGACCATCGCTTGCAAGTAAGCTGCAGGTAATTTCCATCTCTCCATGTCCTTGCTTCTCCAACAACCTTCATCATCTAGCACCCCATCTGCTGCCCATGCCACAAGTTCTGATTCAGTAGCTGATTTCTGAATATCTAGTATCTCTGCTCTAGCATCATACCATCGCTCAGCCTGTGATTGTGTCACGTACATGGGGGAGTCAGTTCGAGACATAGCCGTTTGTCTCGCTATGCTATCCGCAAAGGCATTTCCCTGACCCACTTTATCAGTGATCTTTTTATGGGCACTACATTTTATGATCGCTACTTTCTTTGGACAAAGCAACGCGTTTAGAAGGTCACGCACTAGTTCTCCGTGCATAATGTGTACTCCATGGGAAATCAGAAACCCACGTTCTCTCCAGAGCAGCCCGAAGTCATGTGCCACTCCGAAGGCGTACCGGCTGTCTGTGTATATATTCACACATAGGCCAGCACTCAATTTGCAAGCTCTTGTCAAGGCTATCAGCTCTGCTGCCTGAGCCGATTTCTGTGGTATTCTAGCTGTTTCTACCACTGTCTTAAGTGTCGTGATCGCATAGGCTGCGGAAGTCGTACCATCTGGCAGCCTCAAACACGATCCATCAACCCACAGTTCCCCATCCACATCTGGAAGTGGCATATCCTGTAAGTCAACACGACCCTTTGTCTGTTCCTCGGTCAGAAAAACACAGTCATGATGTTTTTCTTCCTGACCCTCCTCAACCGGATAGGGCAATAAAGTGGCAGGGTTCAGGGTAGCGCATCTTTTCAGTGTGATATGTGGCGCCAAAAGTGTAAGCTCATATCCTGTTAACCGTGCACTCGTGAGATATTGGGTCTTTGTTTGATTTAACAGGGCATCTACTGCGTGGGGGACTAGTACCAACAATTTGTGCGATAACACTATTCCCTCACTCTGCCGTATAGCTACTGCTGTTGCTGCAACTGCTCGAAAACACCCAGGTAACCCTCGTGCTACAGGATCAAGAACCGCCGAGAAGTATGCACATGGCCTCTGTTTATCCCCGTGTGCTTGCACTAATACTGATAACGCGCACCCATCTTTCTCGTGGACATACAACGTGAAAATCTTTGTGTAATCTGGTGTACCTAACACGGGTGCAGAACAGAGGGCTTGTCTCAATTGTTCAAAAGCATTTTGACATTCATCTGTCCATTCAAGAGGCATTGGTGTAGCTTTGGACAGTAACGCTAACAAGGGTTTTATAATGTGCGAAAACCCCATGATCCACTGTCTACAAAAGGACGTTAAACCTATGAAAGCACGTACATCTCTCTGCGTGCGGGGGACTGGTGTATCTAAAATCGCCTGAATTTGATCTGATGTTAATGCACGCCCCTCCTTAGACAAAAGATGACCGAGGTAGGTCACCTTGGGTCTACAGTATTGGAGCTTTTTCTTAGAAACCTTGTGATTGTTCTGTGCCAGAAAAGAAAGCAAAGCAATCGTACTCTCCTCACATTGTGCATAAGAGTCCGCAGCAAGCAAAAGGTCATCCACATACTGGATAAGGACAACCCCAGACTGCAACTCAAAGGAATCAAGCTGTCTTTTCAGAGCCTGGCTGTAGATACTCGGGCTCTCAGTGTAACCTTGAGGAACACGACAAAATCTATACGATTCATTATTTAACGTGAAGCCAAACAAATATCTGCTATCAGGATGGACAGGGATAGAAAAGAACGCATTTTTCAAGTCAATAACACTAAAGGTCGTTGCCGTCGGTGGCACCAGTGTCAGCAAAGTCGTAATGTCGGACACCACCGGATATTGGGGAATGATAATTTTGTTAATTTCTCTCAAGTCAATAATAAACCGATAGACTTTGTCGTCAGTATCTCTCTTAAGGATCGGAAGAATAGGGCTGTTACAAACATTATAAGGAACCTCCTCCACCACTCCTGCAGTTATCAAATCCTGGACAATATGTGTCAGGGCAATTTCACCTTCCCTGGAAATCTTATACTGTGGCACCCGTGGCAGAGAGGCTCCCTCCTTTACAGTAATTTGAATAGGTGGAATACGCATCTCCCCCACATCCGTGTCCGAGGTCGCCCATAACGTGTGCAGGAGAGAGGCCAAAGCTGGAATGTCTAATATAGTGCAAAACCTATCTGATTCAGGATAATTGTCATTCAGGATAACCCGCACCCCCTCAGGAGCGCACCGTATCGTTGCTCGAAAATATTTAAGCAAATCAATGCCCAGGATATTATCTGGTGTATGGGGCGATAGCAAAAATTGACCAAAACTGAAAAATGTGTCAAGACAAAGTGCAAGGGGTTTTGACAATGGGCTAGGGGAGGGTGTGCCATCAAACCCTACACATGTTATCATTTCGCCAGACAGGGGAGCCCTCGGAACCAAGTTTTTTTGACAAAGCGCTACGAGTTGCTCCTGTGTCGACTAGAAATTGATCAGTAGAACCCAAAATGCCCGCTGTTACATATGGCCCTTTCTGATCTACCGGCACTTCAATTGATTCCGTACCCCATCCTACGCAGTCCTTTGCATGCACATAATCTTGATGTTCCACATTCTCACCCTGCGATATCTGATATTGATTTCGTCTATCAAAAGTATTTCGTTCATCCTGGCCACGGCCCCTCTCTTCAGTCCTTCCACGATCACCTCCACCACCTCTCGCTCCCGTGTAACTGCCCCTCGACCTACCACCTCCACGACCACGCTGGCTACGCTGTTCACGAAGTACCGGACAATCATCAGCCCAATGCCCAAACTCTTTACAATACGCACATTGATCCTCCGCTATATCCGTACGACCATACGACGTATTGCCTCCACCTCGTCTACCTCTATCATTCCCTCTATTTTGTGTTCCACGAACCTGTGCCAACATCACCTTCGTTTTCAATTCTTTCACTTTTTTATCAACACTTTCTTTAGCCTCCAATTCCTGCCGCTCATAATACTGAGCCATGGTTAACAAAGACGCAGGGGTCGCCGTGGCCCAGGAACTTTCACTCGATTTCAGTCGTTTTGCAATCTCCGGTAGGAGATTAGCCACATACTTATCTACAAACAAATGCCTACCCGTATCGTCTGTTAACAATTGACCACTGTAATCATGAAACGCTTCTTCGAAACGTGTAAAGAAATCCGAAACCGTTTCATCTGGCTTTTGTTTGCACAAAGCTAACATAGTCCAATCGATTTTTTTAGAAGGGACGAGCGTTTTTAATTTAATCAAAATAGCCACCGGGAGGTCTAAAATCAACTGGCATGGCTTACATGCCGGTTCCCTATCTAAATCAGCTGCATTTATCTCTTTCCATGTTCCCCCAAGTATTGTTTCATCATTATTTTTACGAATTAATCTCCACATATCAGGTGGAAGAATTAACCCAAAAAACAAATCTATGTCGACAAGAGTCATCACACAGGACGTAATAGCCCCTTCCACCCCTTCATAGAATGCTGCCGGATTTTTACGAAGGTCAGGTAAAGAATTTTTCAACGCCATAACATCTGCTCTATTCCAAGGCGTATACACCCAGTTATATATAAAATACCCCTTCGCATCCTTTGACATTTTATCATCATCTGTACCTTCCCCTTTTGGCGGAACATACAAAGGTGCGGCTTCACGCATAGGCATAACATGCATTGTAGAACTCTTATCTGAACCCCGGAGAGAACACTCCTTAGATAGCCCAGTAGACTCCGGCCCGGACTCCTTATTCTTTTTCCGCTCGTCCCGCAATCTGGAAGTCTCATCCCGCAGCTGGATCAGTTGCTTGTAAAAGGCATCGACATCTGAAAGATCAAATACACCTTTTTCCAAATTCTCACGGTGAACTGACACAACCTTAGGTTCTAACGTATCCGAACATTGACGATATGCAGTAACAACTTCATCTGCCAAAGTAGCCAAAAAATACAGTAATTCTTGGTCTGTCCATTTACCCCTTTCAACAACAACTTCAGCCTGAGTAACAAAATTCGTATTCACTTTACGAGCCCAACTACGCAAATTTGCGGATTTCTCCGCAGAAAACCTGACACCGGAGATATCCCTTTTTCCTGGCTTATCCTGTCCTTCGTCATCCGATTCTGAAGTTGGAGCCGTAGGCGAGACGTACGGAGGCGGTGATCGATCTAGCAATGAAAAATCATCAATTTCATTATTAAGGACAGGATAAAGTGGTCGACGAATAGGGAATTGACCAGTCGTTTGCAATTTACGCTCCCGTTCCTCCCTCTCTGTCTTTTCCTGAGCCTCCTTTTCCTCAAGCTGTAAAGCCTTATCACGAGCAGCCTTACGCTGCTCTTTGTCCGCCAAGGCAACTTCACGCTTCATACGTTCACGCACCGCTTTCTCCCACATTCGCACACAATCAAACATATTTTGTCTAGACCTTCGTTGAAACAAACATTGCTCCACAAACTGAACCTAACGCAAATCGAACGACCCATGTAGTGGCCATTGCAATTCAGGATCTGATTTAGTATATTTATGCCATAGTTTACTATACATTATAGGGGGAAGGCCAAATTTAATATACATCTCGCGGTTTGGTGTTCCTTCTGGGGAAGCCGGCTGTGATTCCGCTAACCTAATCGTGGTACCATTCCCAAGACAGCACATCCCTCGGAGTGTGCTTAAAACAGGCATGTTCAAAAAGTATCACAAAAGCGTGATACCGTAAAAATGGCACTTACAGTACTTCACACAAATGTGCCGCTCAGAGGAAAAAAAACAAAATTAGAGAAACATCTCTACATGCCTGCCTATGTGAAGTGCACTACACATATAGATTCAAAGTTCACAAATTCACAAATGTTAGCTAACTCAAATCAAAGTCATAGGTCATAGAACTTCGGCAAGCGTCCGAGGACTACCTTACCGATCACAAATCATAGAACTTCAGTAAGCGTCCGCAGACTACCTTACCGATCACAAATCTTACCCAAAGTCTCAAAGGTCCAGATTCCAACTGCCAAGGTCTTTTAATCGAATCAGCCAAACGGCACTTTATCCAGCAACGCAGACGATCAAGAACTCAGTCGGAGACCGGCGCCACCTGGAAGGTCAGATCGGAAGGAAAGGAAGAAACACCGCGGGTGCCAAGACTCGGGTCACTCAGTGGCAGCGTACGTGTCCATGGCGAGTTTCCAAGCCTTCGTCACGACCTCTCCTTCGGGCATCCGAGTCGCCGATGAGTCCCTTCGTGGTCGCCAATTTGTAGTATCGGGTTCCCAAGACCTACATGCTCCAAAGATAACCCACTTACATTGAAAGAACTGTTGGCACGGAAGCTGAAAAATTCAAAGAACAAGTTTATTAAGACCCCATGGGGTGGTAGTACATTCCTACAGCACCCTTCGGTAATGCAAGAAGTATCACACCGAACATCGGTGTGACCCGTTCTTTTATACAATTTGCAGGTAATAAAAAGATAGGCGTTACAGAGTTACAGAGCGTTATGTACATATATGGTCATTTTGTGGAACACAGCCAGCTCATTGGAGGGGTTCAACCCTACTGGTCAGTTTGGCGGCACATTCCTGAAGGACGACTGGTCAGTTGGGACTGCGCATGCACAGGCTTGACCGTTACTAAAAATAGCCTGTTGCTGGGCAAACTCGAGTGGTCAGTGGCACGGACAACGGACTAAAGGGCACGCTGGCCACGAGGCCGCTCATGATCTAAGATGGCCGCCGTAGCACACAAGATGGCGTTTCCAAGTATAGCCAAGTTAAGCGGAAAAACGTGTAGCAACAGCTAAGCGCTAACCCGGCCATTGCCAAATTACGACAGTATGGCTCTTTCTTTGATGCCACACAAAGCACAAAATGAGCGTTGCATTTTAGACCCCCTGCATAACAAAACAGTGCACAAGAATGGACAAAAAAGTCAATAGCATTCTTCATTAACTCTGAATATTGTAAAGATGCTTCCAGCATACCATCTAACAAGTGGCAAGGATCTCTTACAGGAAAGCACTTCAGCTCAGATATCGATTTTGGAATTTCATCACACAACTTTTTCAGCTGAAGCTGAATCACTGCAAATACAAGCAATATCACTCCAATCATTGTTGAACTTGGAAAGAACCTTTTTGCAGCAGCATTCCAAGTGACACTGCATTCCATGTTTTCCAAAAGTCTAGTATCATGTTTTCAACACTAACCCAGATGCTTGGTGATAGCACTCTTTTCACATATACTTGTCACTATACCTTGCTTTAAATGTTTAAAGCCTCAGGTGTTGGCAATTCATCTACTATCAATACCAACTCACTAGAAACTGGGGGCAGATGTATCAAGGGTGTTTACCTACTCTCTGTGGGTAAATGTGATGGCACATATTGGGAAAGATTCTTATGAAACCAGCCATTTTAACTATCAGTGAAAGAATCAAACACAGCCAATATATCAAATATGATTTTAACATTTCCTGATTCTCTACAGTTTATACAATAATTAAACAAGACCTAAAATGTGCTTCTAAACCCTGTATCTTTAGCGTAAGACCACAAAACTGAAAAAAGCAAAAGGAAGAAGAAACAATATTTTAGTGGCATCCCTAAACAACAAAACCCAAGCAGAATAATGTTATCACATTCTTTCTTGCTGCTAGCTTGTATAACAAAGTTACATTGTATTGGTCCCTTCAGGAAGAAAAAAGAACTCTTGTACTCTCCTTTTCCTTTTGTGAATGTCATTTAGTTTGTGGTTTTGCAGGTGTTTTTTCAGTGTTTATATGTTTACACTGGTGAGAGCTATTTCCCTTTCGTGGGGTTTTATCAGTTATTATAGGTTTAAACCTAAAACTGGACAGTCTATCCATGTTGCAGACACTGATTGTATGTGTGACGTGACAGAAATATAAGGCACTACAGCTAACTACACACACAACGTTCACCCACAAACAACAAACATCCTGTGTGCAAACATGTACAATGGTACGTACACACATGTTGAAAGAACAGCCAACATCACATGACGGAGGGCCCATGTGTGGACAAGCATCCCCACAGACACACATTAATGAGCACTCACAACACGAACCTGGAACACACCCTCCTTGTCTTCATGCACCCATGACACCACCAACAATGCTGTGCATGCTCACATGACAGGCATTGACATACAACAGACAACACACAGACGCATACACAGAATGCATGTATTCCCCCATCATTACTACTTGCACACACAAAACACACACTCACCACTGGATCAAACTGTGGGTACACAGCCTTAATGGACTGTGTAGATGTGTACACTTTGAAACGTGTGACCTCAAAACCAAGATGTCAATGTCAATAGTATGATCACACATGCAACAAATGGACATTGATTATACACATGGACACGGGCCATTGACAGAACATGATGTGTTTTGAGGCATTCCGGACATGCCCTGACACACATGTACACCTATCATCATTACATGTGTGCGGAGACATGCAGTGTGTCTATACACCTCGTCAGGGCACGCCGTCCGCCATCACAGAAAATGATCCTTGCTACTGCAATTGTGCGTACCATTGGCTGCATGGTCAAAGTCCATAACAGTCACACACCGCCACCGCCAACCGCATGTGCGCGCTTCTGCGATGGTGCATCATTTGAAAATCATCACTCGCTGGCCTCGCAATGGCGGAGCACGCATTCCGCGGGGGCGGGGCAGGAATACAGATACATTTGAATGTGTAAGTGGAAATGGCAGTTGGTATCCCCCCTTTCAGACACATAGCAGCACCCACCGCCGGGTGCGGGTGGTGGGTGCCGCTATGTGTATTGATGTTACCGTGGCATGGATGGCCATAGCCGGTCACCCACTGCCAATGTATCTGTTAGCCTGCCCCGCCCCCACGGAATGCGTGCTCCGCCATTGCCAGGCCAGCGAGTGATGATTTTCAAATGATGCACCATCGCGGTAGCGCGCACATGCGGTTGGCGGTGTGTGACCGTGATGGTCCTTGCACATGCAGCCAATGGAAACAGGTAAGCGATTTCCAAAAAAGCAGAAGCCGTGCATCGCCACAGAGGGGCCAGTCATTAGCTCATTTTGAATGAGGCAGCCCGGGAATACCAATTGCTGCAGATGTGTGCCACTGATATCAGCTCAGGGTCCTATAAATGTGTGAATTTGAGCACCACACATCCACTGCTTCCAACCACTGTCTGCCTGCACCTCTACCTGCTGCTGCTGCCCACTCCACCAACTGCTGCTGTTGTGCCAGTGTCCTGGACCTTGCTATGGAGAGAGTTGGAGAGATCCGGTCCCGTCCCTTCAGTGCAGAGGAGCTGGAGGTCCTTGTGGACGGTGTGCTCCGCCACTATGAACGGCTCTACTGTGCCCCAGGACAGGTAGTAAGTGCAGTGGGGGACATGTTGGTGTGAATGAGGTGGTCCCTGACTCCTGGCCTCTGCAATCTGGGCGGTGTCTGTGGGAGGCAGTGTGGGTATGCCCCAGCAGGCCAGGCACACTGTGATGTGTTCCTGGTTCTGTCACTGACTGATTGACCTCTATGCTGCAAAGTGTTATCTTTGAGGGGTCACAAACATGACATGTGTAGTCTTGTGGCTGTGCTGGGTCATGACCAATCACATCTATCTTGTGGGTGTGTACCTCACCTGCTTTCCATGATGGACTAATGCCATATTGACCTGTCAGTCGCATATGTTGTACTGTGCATGGCTGCTGACAGATATCTGTACCTTCTATCTGTGTGAACGGCCAACTGTTCACTGACTTGCCCCCTCTTGTCTCCCATTATGGTAGGTCAAGCTGTACCATCGCAAGGCCATGTGGAGGGCCATAGCACGTGATGTACGGGCAGTGGGGGTGTGCAACAGACGACACACACACTGCCACAAGCGGTGGGAAGACATCTCCAGGCTCAGCAAGAATGTGGTGGCGATGACACTGGGGCTGATTCCCAGATCAGGCAAACTTGCACGACGTACCATGACCCCTCTAATGCTACGTATCATAGCTGTGACACATCCTGGCCGTTCCGCACGGTTGAGAGGGGAGCAGCAGCAACCTAGCGGTAAGCACACTGAATGTGTTTGTGACTTGGGAGTGCATGCATTTATTGCTAGTCAGACACAGTAGTGACATCCTTGGTGTATATGTTGTGCTGCTATTGCATGTTGGTGGCATTATCGGAGTGAGTGTTAGAATCCATGTCAGCCAGTTGGACATACCAGTAGCATTGTAGTGCAGGGGCCCAGGACATGCCATTCAGGTCTGTGGTCCCATGGCATCACATGTGTGGTGGTCTGCATGCACTTGCCCTGTTTGTTTCATGTACATGTGTCACAGGGCCCACTGATTCTTTGACATGAGGATGTCTGGTACGGGTGGTTCATGTGCAGGATGGATGCGACATGTTATTCAGCAGTCAAGGAAGTTTGGATTTTGTAATTTGCAAGACGTGAGTGTGGTACTTATGTATACCTCTTATCTCTCACTTTCAGCTTTGGACGAGGGCACTGACAGACAAACGACGGAGCTAAGTGGAGACAATGCATCCGGATCAGAGATCACAGAAACGCAGACTGAGACTGAAGAGAGCAGCCCCGGAGAGGGGGACAGAACTATCCCTGAGTACTCACATGTGGAGACACCATCGTCCTCCTCTTCAGACGGCGTGGTGAGTCATCAGTGTTGGTGGGGAGTGGACAATCTTCACCTTCAATCGGTACACAACACACTGGGCCCACACTGCCACCAACTGCAACAAGTACTGCTCGTGCTCGCCAAAGTAGGGGGAACAGAGTTTCCTTTGGTGCAGGCACTGCTTGCTCTGCCCCTGTGACACAAACTGCCCTTAGTGCTGATGCGGTTGATCTGCTGCGACAACTGTGTGTAGGGCAGACAAACATGATAAATGCATTCCTGGACCACGATAGGAAGTCAGGGCAGGTGGTAGCATTCATGGAGGGGATGAATGGTGATGTTGATGATCTCCACAGGACAGTACAGTCCTTATCCAACAAAGTGTCTGCAGCCATTCAACAGTCACATGTACATGGTTCTACTTCAGTTCCCTCATCCACACCACTTACTGTTGCAGGGGAGAGTGACATTTCTGAACCTGTCTCATTTTCTGGGTATTGCACTAGAAGCAGGCACAGGCAGCAAGGCAGGCAATGGAGGCCACAGATACCATCCCCTTGGAAAGGGAAATCTCTCACAGAACACGACATAACCTACCCTGGAGATGACACCCTCAAGGGGTGATGGGGGACACGGATTCACAGGGCACACAGCCATCCCCCTCAAAAGGTACTTCCAAGGGAAAGGAA
Source organism: Lissotriton vulgaris (assembly GCF_964263255.1). Taxonomy (NCBI): domain Eukaryota; kingdom Metazoa; phylum Chordata; class Amphibia; order Caudata; family Salamandridae; genus Lissotriton; species Lissotriton vulgaris. The sequence continues at coordinate 47,880 of NW_028249996.1, forward strand.
CATCTCATGGACAAGGCACAGACCAAGGACAGGGCATCCGCAAAGGACAGGACACCACCCACGGACACAGCTCCTCACAGGGAGTAGCCACCTCCCAAGGACAGGGACACTCCCAAGGACGGGGCCACTACAAAGGACAGGGCACCCCCCACGGACCGGGCCACTACAAAGGACAGGGCACCTCCCAAGGACCGGGCCACTAAAAGGACAGGGCACCTCCCAAGGACCGGGCCACTACAGAGGATAGGGACACTCCCAAGGACAGGGCCACTACAAAGGACAGAGACACTCCCAAGGACAGGGCCACTACAAAGGACAGGGCACCTCCCAAGGACAGGGCTTCTACAAAGGACAGGGCACCTCCCAAGGACCGGGCCCCTACAAAGGACAGGGACACTCCCAAGGACAGGGCAACTCCCAAGGACCGGGCCACTAAAAGGACAGGGCACCTCCCAAGGACCGCGCCACTACAACGGACAGAGACACTCCCAAGGACAGGGCCACTACAAAGGACAGGGACACTCCCAAGGACAGGGCCACTACAAAGGACAGGGCACCTCCCAAGGACAGGGCTACTACAAAGGACAGGGAACCTTCCAAGGACCGGGCCCCTTCAAAGGACAGGGACACTCCCAAGGACAGGGCCCCTACAAGTGACGGGGCACCTTCAATGGACAGGGCATCTCCCAGGGAAAAAGCACCGCCCACGAATAAGGCACATTACAAAGACAGGACACTTCCTAAGGCCAAGGCGTCTCACACGGCCAAGGTATCTCCCAGGGAGCAGACACCTCCCAGGGCCAAGGGGTCTCCCAAGGACAGGACATCCACCAAGGACAGACATCCACCACCCGTGCATCCCCTGAAGCTGGTGTTGGTGAGGGAACGTAAACCACATGTGTCAGAGGTGGAGTCGCCCCATACCTCTACTCCCATCCACAGCCCGGTGAAGCAGACGAAGGAGTACACTGTTGTTGCATTCCCCCATTACACATGATGCAGAAGGCAGAAGGCAGGGCAAGAGCAAGCGTCAAGCAGGGTCCAGTACGTCCCCAGAGAGCAGACCCCCACCAGCACATGATCCACCTTTGATGGGTGATGTTTCTGATGAGCCCGCACCACTTACCAGTCCAGACATGTCCAGGGTGGCCTTGCAAATCCCAAAGAAACAGAAACACACACCGGTGACACTTGACCGACCCAATGTCGCTCCAGTACAGCTGTCCCCAGCTCCCAGAGCCACCATGCCTCCTGGCTCATACAGCCCTGTGGCTCATCATTTCAGTGGTCCTAGTGAGTCAGCTGCAGTTCACTCTCATGTGTCAGATAGTAGCACTGTGTCTGTTGTTCGCTGTCATGCCTCATGTAGTAGCACTGTGTCAGTTGTGCCCTGTGTGTGTCCTCCACTCTCATGTCTCAGATGCTGGCATGGTATTTGTTGGTCACTGTCCAGGGACAGGTCCTGCCAGTGTATCTGGGTCTATCGCTCATGTGTCAGTCACTAGAGCTGTGGCTGTTTCTCACACTCCTGTCTCAGGTCCTGCCACTGGGTCTATCGCTCATGTGTCCGTCACTAGAGCTGTGGCTGTTTCTCACACTCCTGTATCAGGTCCTACCACTGTGTCCGAAGCTACGGGGTCCCACAGTCCACCTGATTCTGTGCTGTCAGGTGCATTTCCCATCTCTCAAATGTCTTGTACTTTATGTCTGGACTGTCCATTGTAACCACCCTTGCAACATTATTCTCCATGGGACTGTCCGTATGACACACGTCCTTGTGCTGCCTCAGATGTACCTGCTCTGTTGTGCACCTGCCTTGTTTCAGTTATGTTGCTGCATTGTGCCCTCTCATGTGCTGCCTCAGATGTACCTGCTCTGTACCATGGACTGTTGATGCTCTTTGCCCCTCTCATGTGCTGCCTTTATGAACCTGCTCTGTACCATGGACTGTTGATGCACTTTGCCCCTCTCGTGTGCTGCCTCAGATGTACCTGCTCTGTACCATGGACTGTTGATGCACTGTGCCCCTCTCATGTGCTGCATCAGATGTACCTGCTCTGTGCCATGGGCTGGTGGTCAAATTTGCCCCTCTCATGTGCTGCCTCAGATGTACCTGCTCTGTACCATGGACTGGTGATGCTTTTTGTCCCTCTCATGTGCTGCCTCAGATGTATCTGATCTGTACCATGGACTGTTGATGCTCTTTGCCCCTCTCATGTGCTGCCTCAGATATACCTGCTCTGTTGTGCACACTGCCCTGTTGCTGTTATGTTGCTGCATTGTGCCATCTCATGTGCTGCCTCAGATGTACCTGCTCTGTACCATGGACTGTTGATGCTCTTTGCCCCTCTCATGTGCTGCCTCAGATGTACCTGCTCTGTTGTGAACACTGCCCTGTTGCTGTTATGTTGCTGAATTGTGCCCTCTCATGTGCTGCCTCAGATGTACCTGCTCTGTTCTATCCAGTGGGCATGCTCCTGGCTACTCACAAAGTCAACCTCTATGATGTGCAATAAAGCAAGTTACTCCTGTGTTGTGGTTTATCTGTGTCATTCCTGGTTGTCTCCTTGCATTGTTGATATATTGCTGCTGTTGTACATGCTGTGTCTGCCACTTTCACATTAACATTGCCCATCACTGTTTCCTTTCGTTTGGCAGGGGTGACAGTCATTACAATGTGGCTGTGGACTGTGTAAGGGTGGGGGGGGGGCACTCTGAGGCTTATTTTGCGACAAATGTGGCTTCCCATGCACTGCAGGTTATGTGGATGTTTTTCATATGGTGCATGTGTCACACTCATGATTTGTGGGTACCAAGTAGGTTGTTCTGTCTCAACTTTGTCTGTCAACATGTCAGGGCTCATTGTGTGTGTGTGTTAGTTGCTGATGTGTGTGCAGCAGGGTTGTTTTTTGGGGTTTGTAATGTATGGGCCCATGTCTGTTAGTGGAGTAGGTGTGGGGTTGGCCTGAGGGTGGGCCAGCATGTCTCCTTATGGGTGGTATGCCTTGTGCGTTGGTGTGTGTATGTGGGCCTGTGAGCTGTGTGGCCTAGCCATTCCTGCCTGCCTGCCTACCTAGTTGATTGTAGGCATGGTTTCCGTTGTCTGCTCCGCTACGTTGCGTTGTCCGTGGTGTGGCTGTTTGTTCGTGGTGCGTGTGTGTTCTGGGTGAGTGGGGTCAGCTGTGCCCAGGTGGTTTTGCTGGTGGTGCATGTTTGTGTGTTCATGTCCAGACCTGGGGTTCTGTTGTGGAAAGGGGCTTCGACATGTGCGTGGTGTGTGTGTTGCAGTCTGTTGTTTATTTTCACATCACGTGATCGCAACTGGGACCAATGAGCGCCGGCAGGGATTAAATCAAGATAGGCGGTAGGAAGTGTTTTTTGAAAGTTTGGCGTGTACCCGAGGAAGCTACGAGCGAATTCATATCAGGTCAGTTGCGGTAATGAATTATTGGTGGACCAATGTTAGAATGTTAATACTGGAAGTTTGGGACAGCAGAACTTTGCTCCTAACATGGTACTTGTTGCTTTTACTTTGGTTAACTTTCGAGGAGATACGTTAGTACGGCAGAACCGGCATGTGAGTGGGCTGTATGGCCAATCTTTGAGTTTACACGGGCTATAGGGATGCGTAAGGTGACAGATAAACCCCACCATATTAAACATTGGATACGTGATACTCACGTTTTTGTTTTATCGAACTCGTAGGTTTATGGTGGTATTATTATAAAATGTCACAACACTATGATATAAGAAACATTGAGGTCGTACATCATTTTTGATTTAGTTTTATTACCTTTTCTTGCAGTATTGTTCCCTGATGAAGGGCAGTGTGTAATGCCCGAAATGCATTGGATCAAAGAATAATGCTGTATTTTGTAAATGAATTAAATGGATCATAAATGACTGAAAAAATATATTGATTTAAGAAGAACAAATAATGGAAAGTTGAACTGATAGCATGTGAATAAAACATGTAACAAAAAACTCATAAAACGATATCAGGAACTCTCATTTCGTACTGAGGGGTGGAAGTGTGCCCACGGGGATGTTTCTAGTGTCCCATTAGAAACACGTTTCTTTCTGTCATGCCCAGAGAAACAGTACCCAATATCAGCCCAAGCATAGGCCCCAACTAAAATAAGAAGGCTGGGCAAAACTGGATCATATTTGAGGGGCTTCCCACAGGGTAGCAACTTCCCTCTCCTCCCTACTCTGGCAGGACGCACAGGCAATGCACCCGGAGCTAATAGTATGGTATTCAGTCAGATCAACTGCCATTCTTGGGAGGCTGATTGAGCAAATTATCTAGAATCTACTCAAAGCAGAGATAGTTGACACCCTTGATGCACACTGCATGGACCTACCCTGGGAGCACATTGGTCCATCTAAAATACATGACCAAAGTTCAGACAGGTTTGCGGCCAAATAATTGAGTGCAATAGACTAAAGCTTACCAGTCCGACCCACAAAGGACTCGCCTCGAAATACCAGTAAACAGTGGCTGTGCCAGGGGAGACCTACATGCCACCTACCTGAGGTCGTGCAGCATGCTTTGCGCAGGGCTAGACTCACAAGAGTGAGGCAGAGACCATTGCATCCAAAGATGTGCGTCATAATGGACAACAATGGACATATTTGTTAAAAGCGAGGGGGACATACTTTTGCAATATGACAGCTCATAATAATACGGAGCTCTGGGAGGAGGGAGGGTTGGGAGAATGCATACTTAATGAGTGCTGGGAAGAGGGAGGGTTGCAGGAATGAGGGCAAACACCTGTATTTTTCCGGTGCGCTCTGGTTCAAGCCATTGCCCGGATCATGGTACCATTGGGTGCAGTGCTTTGTTTAACTGATGCGCCGCCAATTACTTTCACTTTCTCTGGTAGTGCTACGAGTGCTGAAAGTGACAGACGGGAGAGAAGCCGGGAAGGGAGGTGGAACGAATGGGCAGGAGGTTAAATAAGCACTCATTGTCTGCACTCCCAGATCAGCATTTCTCGTATGGACTGCCTGCCTGTTGCTGCTCGTACCCGCTGCAAAACTCGGTGGAAGTGAACTTTTCAAAATAGGTGGGAGATGCACCCCCGTTCGCCATTTGCAAGCTACAATTTTTAAATGACATGCAGAAACCAATCCAAACCGTGGAAGCATTCAGACCACACAAAGTACAGACAACAGATCGCCTAACAGTGCAAGCGCTGTATAGGCTCGACCTAAAAAATAATGGATTGAATTTGGAGCATGGAGCTTTCTAAAAAAAGAGTAGGGGTTTATTTTGCGTCACTGTGTCAGGTTAAAGTCGATAAGAATGGTGATAAAAAGATTATCAAAATATTTAAGCCTTCAGCAAGTGAAAAGAGTCGTTTTTCAAAGTTACTGAAATGAGTGATGGAAACATATCTAACATAAGTAAATAACTGTATAACTGTAACTGTAGAAATTGTGGCAACAACAAGAGACCTCTAAGTGGAAAGGTAATAAAGGGAGTTAACTGTTCAAAAGAGAATTTCCACTATGTGTTCTGAAGACTTAAAAAAAGTATACATATGAAAAAATAAAGGAGAAAAGGGTGAGCTGTAGCAACATGAAGTGTATCCAAAGTGTTTGTCACAGAGGGCTATATTAATATCTAGCTTCAATTAAGTTATATACAGCGTTCACATTTTGTACTTCTTTTTTGTGGGTACTCAAACATTCCTGTCAGACAGTAGGATAAACATTCTTGAACCTTAATAATCCTCCAACACCTGCACTTAACAAGTCTCTTCACTGAGCTGCTGGATATCCACAGACTCAAGAGAATCCAGAGCAGAGTGGTCTCTTCTCCTGTAGCAACACGTCGATGATCACATCACTCAGGCCTTTGCCCACTGGAATGATCAGGAATCATCAATTATTTCCCTTTACTTCCCAATGAGTATACCATTAACACAGTTAGTGGAACAGTTATCAACCCCCAAACGCAGAAAATCTTTCCCTTCTTGTTGAGACCAAGCATTAAAGCCAAGTTAAAAGGATTCAACACATATTTGTCCCATTTTTCCAATACAACTTCCTAGAAACTGATAAGAAATGGAAAAGTTGCACAAGCTTGTGCATTTGAACAGCACCTCCCATATTTTGGCCATGTTGCCTGAAATGCATCAGGATTGATGTAAAAGGAGGTACATATCCAACATGAAATTGTTTATTTATCAAAGAACTCATTGAAAAGGTTCCACTTTATCGACTGATGTGAATAAACATCAATGTAAAAGAAATTACACTGAAAGTTTACCTTATTGTTTCAAACGCTAACCCACCTCATTGGGACATACCGCTGTGCACAGGGGGACATCTCCTAATCAGGAGATGCAACTCGGAGGTTTTACACATTTCACACGTTGATGATTAGAAAGTGAATCCCCAGTAGCACGCAACATTGATAACAAACTTTGAACACTCTGGGAGTGCGTGTCTCAACCTTATTGCCTTATCGAAGTACTCAGATTTACTCAAATCCTAAGGAACTAGACACATCTGAAACAGGGTGTTAAAATGCTGAAACTGAAGTTGGCAGCGTCCAAGATTTGAATTGCATAAATGAATGCACCAGTCATATTTAAAGCATTATTTCGGAGCCCAGATCCTGTAAACCATTTATTGATACTGGACGTCACCACTAAGTCCATGAATGCATAATAATTCTTAATTGACCTAATCCCCAGGTAAATCTATGTAGAAATATGATCTTGCAGAAGAACAACATTATTGAAAAGAACTTCTTGGGAATTGCATATGACGATTGTAATTCAACGAAGTTCCTAAAATGATTTACACCAGGCAGATCATCCAATGTCTGAATGTATAGCCATGTATATGACTGAAAACTGGATTGCTAAACATTTCTGGGAAGGCTAGGTTATGGCACATGGGAGCATGACTTTGAGATGTTAGGAATTCTAAACTCCTTGCAGACGTTCCACAAGAGGAAAGCAGGGACTGGTAGGTTTACAGTTGTATTCTGCACATTGTATTGTATATTGTATTATAATCAAATATAGCTGATCAGAATGTCTTAATGACAAAATATGCTGGGGATCGAAATGGAAAAATATACATGAGAATCACATTACATAGGCTAAGTGAGTCAATGGGGAATTCCTCATATTTATGGCGTGTTTGGCTCTGAAATGCTTATATGTAAACATGTCCAATACAACTTCCTGCTACTTTCAAACATTATGAATTTTGTCACCAATGGTCACAAAGAAGATCTGGTGAGAAGAACATGGATCAAGTTTAGCATTAGGGGCCCAATGTAGGTAATTTCATTTTACCGGTTCATAAATACCGATTGATACCGAATCGGTATTTATGAATCGGAAAACAGTATGTAGGTAAAAAATGGTAAAAAAATACCGAATCGGTAACAGTCGGATTCGTGACTCGGTAAATACCGATTCGGTAATGTCCAAATCGGTAATTACCGATTCGTTATCACCCATTCAACCCAATGGGCCTCCAGGCCCATAGGAATGAATGGGAGATACCAAATCGGTAATTACCGAATCGGACATTATCGAATCGGTATTTACCGAATCGGTATAAGCCGATCTCGAAATTTCGAATGGGAGACATGTGAGCCAGTCAACCAATCAAGGACACCCACCACACCCCACAACAAAGCTAATGTAAAATCAACCAATGAGCGGCAAGTACCACACCCAGCACCTGGAGTTGGCCACGACCATGCAGGTGCAGAGCCACATAACTGTTTGGAGAGCTGGAGGGGAGACAGAGGAGCAGGCTGCACTGAGCCCAGCAGAGCATCACCATGGAGTCCCAGGAAGCCCAGAAGGATGGTGTGGACAGAAAAAGGAAGATCAAATTCAGCCCAACTGAGCTCCAGGTGCTGGTGGAGGAGGTAGTGCAGCATTACAGCCAGCTTTTTGGGAGACAGTCCCTGCAAGTGGCAGAGTCAGTCAAAAGAACCACCTGGCTGGCCATCCAGAGCAAAATTACTGCCCTTGGGATCACACACCGTGAAATAGAAGACATTAAAAAAAGGTGGTATGATCTGAGGATCACCACGAAAAAGAAAATAGCAAGCCAGAGGAAGGAATCTTTAGCCTCAGGTGGAGGCAAGAGCCGTGCACCAAGCCTCACTGAACTTGAGCAGATGGTGGAATCCACAATGGAGCCTGAAAGCATACACGGGATTGGGGATGCTGTCAGCTCAGCCAGAGCTGCAAGAAAGAAAGGTAAGATGCATGGACATGAATCCCCACCCATTCCCTGGGCCTTTCCCCAATGTGGGTTACACATGCACAATCCAGGACACATGGCAGTACTCACCAGCAATGCATCATGGTAGTCGTAGTCACAGGAACATTCACCAAAGCAGCCAACACAGAACACTGCAAGCCATGCCACACTCCCCATACACAAGCAGTTGCAGCTCAGGAAACTGTGTGATGTGAATTTGTACAATGGAAACACGCAGGTGATCATTGTCCATGTCTTCCCACAGGAGAGTCATCGCGCAGTGCAGCGCACTGAGGGGAGGCAAGTGCAACAGCAACGACTGCGAGGGAGAAGCCCACAAACAAAGCAGGACCCAGCACTGTCCATGAGGACACTACCACAACGCAGGCAGCCACAGCAATGGAGGAAGACACCACAGCACAGCCACTGTCACCCCTGCTGTTTGAGACACAGACTCCGGAAGTACCTGCAGGTGCCACAACACCAAGCTCAGGGTCCTCTGTGCAATTGAGGCCAAGGAGGCAGGACGTTCCATCACTCAGGATCTTGGAGAGCTCTGATGATGAAGAGGTAGAGGAACAGGCACCTAGCACTCCAGCAGTGCCTGGGAATGCAGGGCAACAGGGGTCATCAGGATCTAGGCGTGCAGGTGCCCGTGGTCGTAGGGCACGTGAGCAAGAGGAGGGACATGATATGCAGGGGGTCTTTGCCGGGTTGGAAAGCACAATGGTGAGGATACAGCGCATGCAGGCCAAAGGGATCTTGGCAGTGCACAGACAGGTGCGCATCCTCAACAGCAGGATGTCGAACATTGATAGAGGGATAAGCTCCATGGCCCTAGGAATGGAGTTCATGGCCAAAGGAATGGAGTCCATGGCAGAGGGGGGGAGGTACATGGGTGTGCGCATGGGTTCCCTCTGTGACAGGCTGGAGAGTGACCAGAGGGAAAGGCGCAGGAACAGGCACAAACTTAAGCAGCTGAATAAATCCATCAACCGCCTGGCAACTGCAACCACCCTGCTATGCCGCCGGTCAGTGAACATGCAGAGTGATATTGTGCACTGCTGCAGTGACTTGTCTATGGGGATCGGGAGGGTGACCTCTGCTATGGAGGTACTGCTGACACAGCAGACAGCCACTGCTCGTAACACGTGTGTCGTGGACACGGAGGAGTCCACAAGCAGGAGTGGATCCAGCATGCCTGTACAGGATGTTCGCCGGAGCACCAGGCTACATGCTGATGACCCTGGCACCACTGCGCAAGTTGGCCCCCTGCCCCGTGGCTCCCACAACATCATGCGTAAACGCAAACATTGACATTTCATCCATAACACAGGACAGGTCACAATAAAGTGAACTTTGGCCACCCAGTGTGAAAAGTGGATTTTATTTGTTTCATGTGGTCTTGATTATGTGGAGTCAGGTAGTGCAAATTAAACAGAGTGCTTCAAGTAGTAAACCTGCCTGTGTATCATCAATATATTGGAAATATCTGTTTGTGATTTCTGCGCGTCTCAGTCTACCATCTGTTGCTGGCGCTGCACCTGCTGCATTGTCATCGGCTTGTTCTGTCCCATCATCCATGTCCTCATGATATGTGAGTTCTACCTCTGTGCCCTCCTTGGTGGCAAGATTATGCAGCATGGCGCAGATCGTAATGATTTTACAACACATCAGTGGCGTGTACTGCCGTGCACCTCCACTCTTATGGAGGCACCTAAATCTGCTTTTCAGCAGTCCAAAAGTGCGTTCCAGAACGCAACATGTTGTTCTGTGTGCCACGTTGTACCGCCTTTTGCTCCTTGTAGTTGGATTCAGGTAGGGTGTGAGCACAAATGAACGCAGGGCATATGCACTGTCACCTGGGTGGAAAATGAAATTTTGTTTAGTCACATACTCATGATTGTTCCTTCTGCAGTGACTATCAGGGTGTCTCACACTTACTCACCTAGCAGATATCCATCCCCAAATTCACCAGCCACAAGGCGTCTGTATATCCCACTATTCTGAAATATGTAGGAGTCGTGGGTACTCCCTGGAAATTTCGCTACAATGTCCGTAATCATGTTGCCAGTGTTGCAAATCACCTGCACATTGATTGAATGCGTAGACTTCCGATTTCTGTATATGTGTTCAGTTGCTGCAGGTGGGCATAGTGGGATGTGCGTCCCATCGATACAGCCTATGATGTGCGGGAACTGTGCAAGGTGATAGAAATCAGTTTTTGTCTTTGCTAGTTCAGCAGGTGTGTCAGGGAACTCTATGTAGTGTTCCATCCTCTGCATCACGGCGTCAATGAATTTTCTGAAAAAACGTGACAGGCAGCTCTGGGACACCCCACCTATCGGAGGAATCACATAATGGTAGCTTCCAGAAGCAAGAAGATGTAGGCAGCACAACACCTGCACGTGGGGTGGGATGGCGTGTGCTCTTGGGGTTGGGTGTTCCAGATATGGGTGGAGGTCCCTGATCAAGTCCAGGATGGTTCTGGGGTGGAGTCTGTACCTTTGCAGGATTTCAGCTTCAGTCAGCTGGAAGAGGGTGATCCTCTGCCTGTACACCTGCTCCTCCCTTTGCCAGACCCTCTCTCCTGCTGCCTGTATCCCTAGCTGCCTTGTAATGACATAGAAAGCCGCCATTGTGGTTGCAGTGTTGCATTTTAGGGCCTTCTATTATAACCTCTTCCTGGTTTCCACCTGCGTTCAATCCATGGTATTTACCGACACTTAAATACCGATTTTCATGGAATTCAGTATTTTTTGTGTTTTCTACATCTCGATATGCCATTTTTACCATTTCTTATTTTCTGAATCGGTAAGTTCCGAATCTGTAAATTACCATTTCTTATTTACCGATTCGGAAAATATGATTTCGGTATTTTCCGATTCGGGAAATACCGATTTGGAATTCTACTGACTGGTTTTTAACGAATCGGTACATTTTTGGTCACATACATCTTGAACCTCTTATACCGGTCGGTAAGGGCAGAAATTACTGATTTTCGTCCGTTACCGACCGGTATTTGCCTACCTACATCGGGCCCTAAGTGCCGTACAAATTACATATTTTCAGAGCCCCCACACCGACCCTCCAGCAAGAGCAACTATTGAACTCACCTACTCTGGGAAATAGTATTGCCCATGAATTTATTCTCTAAAATATTCTCTGCATGAGATGCAAACTTGTCTCTTGGTTCACAGCATTGCTTACTTTGTTCACCATTTCTGCATTGGCAAAAGGTAGTCACTTCACAATGCCTACATTCTTTTTTAAAACGTGATATTTATATTTTCGCAAAAAGTTAAACATAAGTTTTACATTAATTTACAGAAAATAAAATCAAGCTTAAATCAAAATTATAAAAGGTATTACGCCGTAGCTTTACATCACACTGATAGACTACAGTATGCAGGAGCACAAAGTAAACCCATAGGCTATCCACCATGCTATATATGCTCTTATATGTAGACCTCTTATTATCAACTCATTAAAAAGGAGATACGGTGAATGTAGCCAGGCACATAAGGAAAATGCGAGTGGGGAGTAAAAGAAACAACAGAGTAGATAGACAAGAGAAAATCACTGCAAGCCTTCTATAATTTGCAGTTCACATTGAGAGAGAGCAAATCTGAGAAAATGTATAAATGCACCATATTTACAACCTTGATACACGAACTCAGCCAAAGCTTTTAAAGCATTAAATCATATAATCGTACATGTATCTGAATGTTTAGTCAATATAGAGAATCATATATAGAGTGTGAAGCTAGTGTAGAAATGTGTGTAATTATTAAATTGATTAGAAATATTAATCGGAATCCATGTTATGTAGCTGCTATTGAAGTATATGTAATGCTGCAAAACGTAGAAATGTGCAGGCCTCATGGCAGTGTATGAAGATCGACAACGTGTACTTACATTTTGACATGACATGGATTTACCATTATTCAATAATTGATGCCCACATGTTAAAGAATCATGTTTTATAGAAGTGTTTTATATATTTGTGTTTTATAGAAGTGTTTTATATAATCAGAGTGTATTAACAAGAATTGTTTTAGTTTTAGAAATAAGGGTTCATGACGTACAGGCTGCTTGCTAGATAATTTAGTAGGCCTGGAAAGATAAAGTGGCTTCTTTGATCTGCACGTGTTAGTTAGAATCGAGTCTCGTTAGAGCATAAATTGTCATTCCTTTGTAAAGTTTATGACCGGAGATAGATAACCGAAGAGTGGAATTTGGGGCCCTATTCATGGGTGTCTGTTTGCAGGTGCGAGGGGGTCCCAATCAAGAGGGTGATGAATGGAGCTCTGTCCGGGGAGCCAGGCACAGGCCTGGAGGAGTGTATTGGAATGTTCTGGGGGGTACCGGCGAGCTGGAGAAAGAGCCTGGGAAGCAAGGTCAACGTTAACGAGAGGCCCAGAGGAGTGCCATCATGGAAGAAACCAGAACTGAAACCACATGAGGGGCGTCTCAGAGGGGCGTTCCAAATTTCGATTGTGATTTTGTATTAGGGACAGCACCCTGGGGTGGAGGCAGAGCAGATGGCCTGAGGACCCAAAGAGAGCGGATGGGTAGGCAGAGAGGGCATGACTGCTATGTATAGGTTTTCATCTAAGACTAAGAGAAGTGCGTGAACTTCTTTGGAAGTCACCACGGCTGACACCTTTTTAGAATAAGATTCTGCTAAGTAGGGATGCCACCTAGTCTAGTGTAGGGACAGTCCAACCTGATATTTTCTTCATTCTGTAAATGTCTCGAAAGCTTCAGCTTGTGTCTATAATGGCAAATCTATTAATTCTTGAAATAGCATTGGTGGTATTTTTCTGTCGTTTAAGATCATTCAGAGAATTCACGTTTCTGTTGATGCCAGTGTACCTTTTGAACCTGATATTGAGATGTTTATACCTTCAGCTAACTTTAGCCTTACAATAAAACTTTAAAACTGATTCGTGGTAAGTGGTTTGTTCAGAGTCGTGCAATTATTGGTTTGATTAACCTAGTAGTGGATTACCTGTTTACTCAATGACAGGCAACAAAGATTCAGTCGACCTGAGCAGGGATTTAGATCAAGAGTGATCAGATAAGCGATCAAAAATCCCCCCCCCCCCAGTTGGTAGCTATAGAGGATGGTTGCCTTCTTGAGGAAGGTGATCTAGACTAGGTTAAGATTACCCCGAGGCCCCTAGAGATCGAGAGATGACCAGCAGAAGAATCGCCTACTGAAGAAGGTGCTGACGGTGTGAGAGAGAAAAGCAGCAGAGACGGTCGAGAGTGAGTGACCTGCAGTGACCTAGTTCTAGGACACCCCCGCGCCGCACGGCCACCAGCTGCTGCGTGTGCCCCCTCTCCTTGTGCCTCGCTGCCCCGGCTCTGCCGCGTGACCACGTCCCCTGCCAGCGAGCGGCGTGGTCTGTGCTAGATTGCTGCCCTGTGTCCCTGTCTCTGTTTTGTCTATTTGCTCTGTAAGTTTTCCTGTAGTACTGTATTTTTCGCCCCATTTGTGCCGTTTTTTTGCCCTCCCTGTGCCGCCCTCGTCGCATCCCTCCCCGCTCCCCGCCATCTCCGCTAACCCCGCCCCTTTTCTTTCTGTACTGATGTAAATATATAATTTACCGTCTTAATTTCTATGCAGGTAAGTATTTAATCAATAATAACTCAAATCGGAAAGAAAAAACCAGAGTCCGTGGTGTTAGAGTTCTTAGGGGTTTTATTCCTCAAAAAGGAATGGTCAAGACCAAGATATCATGTTCTTCCCACCACAGGGGTGGAAGAAGGGATAGAGCGCGCTACATTTTATTGACAATACATAGCTTATATACTTAATTCATGTCATAGAAAGCAATGCAGTAGGCGTAACAGCTGAGAGAAGACAAGATAACAGTATCCACGTGTTACTAGTACGTAATCAGAAGGCGTGGACTAGGCGTGAACTAGAGGTGTGTGCTAGAAATGTCACAGGTAGGTGTCACAAAGGGGTGGCACTAACAGAAATGTTGCAATGTCAGCAGAAATCGGAAGCTTGGATGCGCGCGCAGCTGCATGACGTGTGATTGACGTGAAACCTGGAGGGTGCAGGGGGCTTGACATTTACACTAGCGGAAAGAGACAGAAGTCTGGCATGTCAGATCAACTCGTACTTCTATCATATCTGATATCTGATGTTTGGGAACCATATTATCTGGACGGAAAGGTCTCTGGGGTAGAAACTATTCTATACTGACTGTGAGTGCGTGTATATGCGCCTAAGTGTCTGCATGAGAAGCGTGGGGGCACGGGGCCTTCCATGGGAGCATGGTAACAGAGGCTATGAATTACTTGCACTGAGACAGGTCGGCCCTTTGGCTCTGCAGCTGAGGAGATGTTTACTGAAGCTAGTAGGCAGGAATGTATTTTCGAGGAGCGGAACAGATAACTCGAAGGTTATAGTCAGTCTTGGCAGGCAGCAGGCTGAGCTGAGCGTGGTGGGCCGCGCTGGAAGTAAGTCAGAGTTCACAGGTACAGAGGCAGCCTGGGCTGAGGCTTTCAGAGTCAGAAGCCAGGAAAAAGGCTCGATGGCAGAAATTCAGGGCCTACTTTGCCAGAGCTGGAAAAACTTGTAAAGTACACTACAAAAAGACGTTGGCATAGCATACTTAGGAACGGACTATTTAACCCATTCAGGGTGGGTCTGAAAGAGGACATGTTAACGTTGGACGCAAATGTATTTGCGTCTTCATAGCTGGCACAGGAGGGAAGTTACATGCACTTTAAGCTGGTACATGGAGACGGTGGGGTACGCGCTAGGGAACACAACGTGACCATAAAATTTATATTTCCTCATTCCCTCCTTGTTCCCTAGGGACCCTTCATGATATATCGATCCTCATGAACCGATCAGTTTGTTCTTGTAACATCATTTGCTCTTCTTTCTTTCTTTTACGTTTTGAAAGGAAACTGGAATGTTCAATGCATGACGTGGCGCACAGTCCACAAATCGCTGGCCCACACTGTAGGCACAGGCAGCAACTGAATACTAGGACTAGGCCAATGCCTAGGAAGGATAGGATCTTCCATCCCCAAGCGGTTAACGTTGTCCAGAACCAACCGGACCAAGTCCAGGTGCCTGGATTCTGATGTATCAGATTAGCAATTTTATGAAGACGTGTAATAGCTTTGTATACAGATGGCGCGTTTTCTGGAATGAAAACACAGCAACTTGACCCGATGACCTTACAGGCTCCACCTCTATCTGCCAAGATGACGTCAATAACAAGACGATTCTGAAGGACAACAACCCGCATGGCGGACTGCTCTTCGGTTAAGTTACCTAGGGCGGAGGTAGTTTCATTCACTACTGCTTCAAGTGTTCTAGTTAATCTGCGTATTAGTTTACTATTTTGAACAGGTCCTAAAAAGAAAAAGAATCCTTTATTAAAATCGGTGTACTGTTCCCATGCCGTTTCTGTGTAGTCGACAAGTGGGATATCTCTTCTGGGTCTATTCTTTACTAGATTTGTATTTCTGTGGTAATCAGGAGGAGCTAGAAAAACAGGTGGCAGAAGGAATGCAATATAACAGGTACCATCCCAATCTGGAGGTAGGCGTATGTATGCGGTATGACCACAAACAAAATAGGAATGACGGATAGCTTTAAAGGACGATTTACCATGATCACTGAATTCGATCACAGTAGTACATTTACTATGACCTAAGTGTACTGAACCTTTCTTCCTGACACATAATTCACCAGTGACTGGTAGTACTGACATAACGGGCAGAACTGGTGCAGCTTCGGATTCAACAGTAAGAATCATAAGGCTAATTGTGTAATTACCTAATCCATATACTTCATTTTCTAGATCGGTTCCTATTCTAGTGGGGAGTCCCTCTTTATCAGGATAACAGACGTCGAGCAGGACCAAGTTCAGGTTTCCCCAAACCCAGCCCCCATCGAAAACAGCAATGTCAGGATCTAAGGAGTTAATTATTTTAAACCATGCACCACAGGAGCCATTGTGAGTGAACGGGTATGGAAAGAGGGGCAGAGCTCCCTTGTAATTCTGGTAGGGAGGGAGTCGGCCACATATCCAGCAGTTTGTAGCATTATTAGTCTGATGGGAATGATGAAGCATACTAATGAAAGTGTTGTTGCGCAGCGCAAGTCTGTAGGAGAGTTCATGTGGAGGTAACTCGCTAAAAGTGTGTTCAGCAGAAACATTGTAAGCAGATTGTTCACGCTTGAAAATAGGGTAATAGATAGGGAGAAGTATACTTGCAACTATTATCAGAAGACTTAGAAAAAACATTATTAACAATGTCACTATACAGTGACTACGCAGTGATTTGCAGTATGTACGTTTCTTGAATTGTCTCTCTCTCTCTCTATCTCGATCTAGGGGATACATGTCAGAAACTATTTAACTGATTCACCTAGGGGAGGACTTAAACAATTAAACTGTCTGACTTGCTAGATCGGAGCTTGAGTCTGTATTCTTCTTGGGGAGTTTTCTCTCGTTCGGAAACCTTAAAGTCACTGGGCTCGATACAGTCTTTGGAAGGGGTGGATGAGCCTGGGTCGGATTTCAGTTCATTGCACAGTTTCACATGGCTCATGTGGATCCACCCCTTCCTGCCCTCAACCTTCACCGCTGTCCTTGTAGTGAGTAGAACGGTCTTCGGCGATTTCCAACGGGGCTCCAACTGACTTTTCCGATCAAAGTTCCTTATAAGAATCAGATCACCTGGCCGGACATCATGCGGCTTTACATCAGTGTTGTCAGGGAAGGCTGCGGCAACCTGTGAACGACATGATTGGAGTGCAGACATCAAGGAGGCAAGGTAATCTGTCAACATGTTACAATCAACATCAGTAATTTTCTTAGGAATGGGCGTCCCCCACATATTCGGTGGTCTACCAAAGACCACCTCGTACGGGGATAGTCCTGATCTCGAATGGGCAACCATTCTCATATAGAACAGTGCCACTGGCAGGGCGACTATCCAGTCGACCCCTTTCTCTTGACATATTTTAGCAAGGCGTGTCTTTAGTGTCTGATTATGCCTCTCTACAAGGCCTGCTGCTTCGGGATGTCGGACACAATGGAATCTCCATTGATATCCTAGCAGTAAGGAAACCTGCTTCATTAATTCGGATGAGAATGGCTGACCGTTATCTGAATACACGACACGAGGCATGCCGTACCGTGGGAAGAATTCACGAACCAACTGCCTGGCAGTGGTCGGGGCAGTATAATCTGGGACTGGATATGCTTCGGTCCAACGGGACAGAGCACAAACAATTACGAGGACATATTTGAATCCTCGACAACGGTCCATCTGGATATAATCCATCTGGAGGACTTCAAAAGGGTGATCGGGAGGATGGAATCCACCTTGCTCTACAGGGACGCTTTTACCTGGATTGAACTGACAACAGATCATGCAAGTACGCACTTTCTGTTTTGCTGCTGCTCGTAAGTGTTTATTGCTCCAAAGATTTTGTAAACTGTCTAACATCGCTTTTTCTCCTAGATGTGCTGTATTAATCATGACTTGAACCATTGAATCAGGGAGAAACCATGTAGATTTTCCCTTAGTCATCCAACCTTGATCTGTCTGGATCCCTCCTAGTTCAATCCATTTCTTTATTTCTTCTGGGGTAGCATGTGTCTGAATATCGATAACATCTAGTGTTGGATCCCTGACTGTCATGCAATTTGTCGGTCCTATTGTCTTTGTCGTGTCAGTTGTCTGAGTGTGAGTCAATGCTGTATGTTTTGCTGTCTGGTCTGCCAGGTCGTTACCCTGGGAAACAGAATCTGTAACTTTAGTATGTGCTTTACACTTCATGACGGATATTCCTGAAGGCAGATGTATTGCTTCTAACAGTGCTTGAATGAGGGGACCGTGTTGGATCTTGGCACCATGAGAGGTCAGAAAACCTCGTTCTTGCCATAACATGCCGAAGTCGTGTACAACTCCGAACGCATAACGGGAATCAGTGTATATGTTGACATTTCTGTTCTTGGCTAGAATACAGGCTCGGGTCAGAGCAATAAGCTCTGCCGCTTGAGCAGACAGTGTGTCAATACGATGTGTTTCTTTAACTTCGGTTTCAGTGGTCACGGCATATGCGGCCACTAATTGTCCTGTACTTGTTCTCATACATGAACCATCCACATAAAGTGTCAGGTCTGGATTTGTCAACGGAACATCTGTTAAGTCTCGTCGGGGCTTTGTTACTGCATTAATGATCTCTATGCAATCATGCGGGGCTGGATCTGTCATAATTGTAGGTAACAGTGTTGCGGGGTTCAGAATGCTGCAGCATCTGATTTCTATGTGTGGCTGGAATAGTGTTAATTCGTAACCTGTCAGTCGTGCTATAGTCAAGTGTTGAGTCTGGGTTCTGTTTAACAGAACCTCTACAGAGTGTGGAACTTGTACTGTTAACTGATGTCCTAAAACAATTGAATCGCTCTGTCTTATTGCTAACGCTGTTGCTGCTACTGACTTTAAGCACGCAGGGAGTGCCTGGGCTACTGAATCCAATGTACTTGAAAAATAAGCGCAAGGCTTATGTGAACCTGCTTGGTCTTGAGTGAGGACAGACAATGCTGTGCCATCACGTTCTGTAACAAAAAGTGTAAACGGTTTGCTGTAGCATGGTGTTGCTAAAACTGGTGCTCGGCATAATGCTTTCTTTAATTCCTCAAAAGCTTGTGTATGTTCCTGAGTCCAAGGGAGGACAGTCGAAGTCGCTGCCTCCTGCGTCGTTAACTGGATGAGTGGTTTAGCTAGAAATGCATATTGAGGAATCCATTGTCTGCAGTACGAGGTGAGGCCTATGAAGGCCCGCACTTCCTTTTGTGTCTGGGGTCGTGGCATATTTACAATTAACTGAATGCGATCGGGAGTGAGCTGTCTCCCCACTTTGGACAGCAAGTGACCCAAGTACACAACTTGCTGAACACAGAATTGAAGCTTCGAAGGAGACACCTTGTGTCCCTTGTCGGCCAGAAAATGCAAAACTGTTAATGATGCTTGTTCACATTCGGGCTCACTTCGTGCGGTGATCAATAGATCATCGACGTATTGCAGTAAAGCGGTGTTAACTGGCATTTGAATACAATCTAGTTGTCTTTTCAGTGCTTGACTATAGATGCTGGGGCTTTCTGTGAATCCTTGAGGTGCGCGGGAAAATTTGAAACTTCGTCCATTTAAACTGAATCCGAAGAGATATTGGCTCTCCGGATCAATAGGTACACTGAAGAAAGCGTTCTTGAGATCAATTACAGTAAAGAACGTTGCTTCTGAATCAATAGCAGTCAATAGGGAAGAGATATCGGGGACCACAGGGTACTGTATTACAATACATTTATTCAGCTCTCGAAGATCAATCACCAGCCGATATACTGGCGGTGCATTGGGGTCAGTACGTTTAAGAATTGGAATGATGGGTGAATTACAGATATTGGAGTCGGTCTCTACGACCACTCCTTGGGCTATGAGCTCTTCAATGATTTCCAGTAAAGCCACTACAGCATCCGGGGGTAACTTGTATTGTCTGATTCGTGGTAGAACAACTCCTGTCTTAAGTGTAACACGGTATGGTGTGATATGCATACAACCTACATCAGTTGGGCCTTTTGCCCACAGGTGATCTGGTACATTTTTCAATCTGACATCGAATTCTCGCAACACATAATGACCCTTGAAATCCCGTAGAAAGAGTCTAACCCCCTCCGGGGAACAGCAGATTATAGCTCCTAGAGCCTTCAATGTTTTAATTCCTAACAGATTTTCTGGACATGATTTCGTAAGCAACAAGTCTGTAATTCGTGATAATGGACCCACAGCCAAGGGTACTGGTTCTGATACTTCATTCACAATGGGCTGTCCTGAAAAACGAAGGGAAACATTTTGTGAGCCTGAGAGGGGTGCCCCTGGGACTTCATTATGGCTTATTGTTGTGCGGCTTGCCCCTGTGTCAATTAAAAACTTTCTGTCTTTTCCCAATACTTGACTGTGTACATAAGGACCTTCTTGATCTACAGGAATTTCAATAAGAGGCAAGCCAAATTCCCTCTCTAGGCTGTTTCATGTGTATCGTTGATACTCGGGGTAAGCAGATTGGGCATACTGGTACATCTGTTGAGAAACTTGTTGAGTCGTGGCAGTGGGCTGTGGTACTGCTACTGTCTGCGCTGTATGAGATGTAGCATGCATAGGCTGTGTGTTCTGCATGGGCTGTACATTCTGTGAGGTCTGTTGCTGGACCTGATCTTGTCTTGGTGGATGCGGTCTCTCTTTAGTTTTACCTGTTGCTATGTTATGTTTCAGGACTGGACATTCATGTACGTAGTGACCTGGCTGCTTGCAATAATTGCATGTCCCTTTAACGGGACCTGCGGCGTGACCTGTCTGGTTCGTACCCTTTCTGTTTCCGTCGGTATGGACCGACTGGGCTACTAACATTTTCATTTTCGTGTCTTTCATACGTTTCTGTTCCTGATCTTGTTCTTCTCTAATTCTATTCTGATGGTATTGTAACATTTGTAACATCTGGGATGGCGTATTTGCTTGCCATGTACTCTCAACCTTGTATACACGATTTTTGACTGCTAACAGGGAATTCTCAACTAACTTGGATACAAAAAGGTGTGGGTACGACTCGCTACTTGGTTTAAGACCACTATTAATAATAAAACATTTCTCGAATCTTGAATAAAAGTCACTAGTATCTTCGTCGGGTTTCTTTTTACATGCTGAGATTGCATCCCAGTCTTCTTTTCTAGTTGTCAATAATCTTGGCAGAACCTGTACTATCAAACCTGGTAATGCTTTAGTTTTGTCCCCAAGGCCTACCCCCGGGATACGTTTGCTCTCTTCGTCTTCTATTTCTGCCCATACAATCTTTTTCTCTCCCACCTCCCATTCCTTTTCCTTCAGTTTCTCGTAGATGCCCGTGGGCAGCAGTACCTTTAACATTTTCATGATATCTTCATAAGTGTAATCCCCCATCAGTAACATGTCTTTAAGCTCTCTGTGAAAACCTGCAGGGTCTTTATCATGGCTCGGGACTAGTTTCTTCATTTCTAACAGTTCTAACTTGGTCAGTGGCGTGTGTACATATACACGTTTCAAGAGATGATCCGCACCCATAACTGGGTGTACTTCTCGTAAGGGGTTCTGACTTTCAATGCCACTCAGGCGTTGCATGTGATACATTTTCCTCTCTGGGGGCGGAGCGGGAACATATTCAGGGCTTATGAAAGCGTTATATCTATGTCGTTGTTCTAGAATTATTTGTATTAACTTGGTACTGAGACCTCTCCATCTATCCATGAGTAGTGCTTCTAATGTTTCATGTAAGGGACCTGGATCAGAATGCTGGTCTCTGTATTTCGTGAGGAGGTGCTGAATCATGTATACACCTGCTAATTTCTGTTCGTCTGGAGAGAGGTTCAGAAATGTCTGCGCTACTGTGTCATCATTATACATATCCGGATTTTCAGCCCATAATATGGCTGACCGGGCTAATTCTTGTTCATCCATCGAATTGAGTATGTGGTACCCCACTCGGTCTCGGAGTCTTTTATCAGTCTCCTGGAACTGATGTTCCGAAGAATTCGGGTTTGTTAAGGCAGAGAGAAAAACTCTCTTGCTTTCCGGACGGATACCTTTCCTAAGGTAAGTTCCCTTACCTACATACGCTATAGTATCTGTAGCTTCTTCTGGTTCTTCAAGTTCTTCTTCCTCCTCGGAGGAAGCCTTTTCTTTCTCTTTTTGGTGTATTTCTATCACTGCTTTTCTAATTTTCTTGTACATACTGGCTATGCAAGTCCCCTTATCATGTTTTCCTTCAGATATATTTTGACCCCACTTGTTTAGTGCATCTAATTCACTCTGATCAGTTCCGGGCCTGTCTCGTTCTCTTATTAGGCAATTTATGAAAAAACGTAGTATCTGTGCTTGAACGTCAACTTTCTGACGCTCCATGGCCTCCTGAATACTGTCAGGGTCTTTCCCCGTCTGAACAAACTCATATATTCTATCTAGGCGCTCCTTCATTCCTGCATAGCACAGCAGGAAATCAGTAGCAGATCTTAACCGTAGTGATGCCATCATCATTATATTGTCTTTACCGGGTACTGGATCATATCTACAAACTGAAAGGTTTTCCTTGAATGGGGTCTTCTCTAGCGGAAAGAGACAGAAGTCTGGCATGTCAGATCAACTCGTACTTCTATCATATCTGATATCTGATGTTTGGGAACCATATTATCTGGACGGAAAGGTCTCTGGGGTAGAAGCTATTCTATACTGACTGTGAGTGCGTGTATATGCGCCTAAGTGTCTGCATGAGAATCGTGGGGGCACGGGGCCTTCCATGGGAGCATGGTAACAGAGGCTATGAATTACTTGCACTGAGACAGGTCGGCCCTTTGGCTCTGCAGCTGAGGAGATGTTTACTGAAGCTAGTAGGCAGGAATGTATTTTCGAGGAGCGGAACAGATAACTCGAAGGTTATAGTCAGTCTTGGCAGGCAGCAGGCTGAGCTGAGCGTGGTGGGCCGCGCTGGAAGTAAGTCAGAGTTCACGGGTACAGAGGCAGCCTGGGCTGAGGCTTTCAGAGTCAGAAGCCAGGAAAAAGGCTCGATGGCAGAAATTCAGGGCCTACTTTGCCAGAGCTGGAAAAACTTGTAAAGTACACTACAAAAAGACGTTGGCATAGCATACTTAGGAACGGACTATTTAACCCATTCAGGGTGGGTCTGAAAGAGGACATGTTAACGTTGGACGCAAATGTATTTGCGTCTTCATAGCTGGCACAGGAGGGAAGTTACATGCACTTTAAGCTGGTACATGGAGACGGTGGGGTACGCGCTAGGGAACACAACTTGACCATAAAATGTATATTTCCTCAGTACCCTCCCCGCTCCCGCCTCCCAGCTGCTCCGCCCACCCGCGCACTTGGCCATATATGGCGACCGTGCGAACGTGCAGCGGTCACGCGCAGCGGGCGCGCCGATTGTGCGCCGAAGGCGCGCCAAAAGTAAGCCCGTCTACGCCCGTCCGCGCCTGGACCGCGCCCAGTGCCAGGACCCCTGGCCCACGAGGACCCTGACCGACCCGCCTGACGTACACCGCCGCCACCCTCATCGCTCTCAACACCGGCCGAACCCCAGGATGCTACCTAGCCACCCCACGTCGCTCCCACGGACCCTTCAGCTGTCACGCCTGCAAGTTCACCTACATCCGGACCTGCCCTGCACCAGCACCCGCCAAGCCGAACACCAGCAGCAACCACCTCAAGTGCATCCTGCTCAACACCCGCTCCGTCCACAGACACGCCATCAAACTCTGGAACCTCCTCGACACCACAGCCCCTGACGTCGCCTTCCTCACGGAGACCTGGATGTACGCCTCCTCAGCACCCGACATCGCCATCGCTATCCCAGAGGGCTACAAGATCACCCGGAGGGACCGCACCGCCAACCAGGTGGGAGGAGGCATCGCCATCATCCACAGGAACACCATCCGTATCACGACCAGCACCGACAACACCCTAACCACCGCCGAACACCTGCATTTCCAGATCCACACCGACCCGAAGACCACCCTCAGAGGCACCCTGATCTACCGACCCCCGGGACCACGCACTCAATTCAGCGAGGACATCGCCGAATTCATCAGCCCGCACGCCCTCCGCTCCGCTGACTACATCCTCCTGGGGGACCTCAACTTCCACCTGGAGAACAACAACGACCGCAACACCGGCACCCTGCTCGCCAACCTCGCCAACCTTGGACTCAAGCAACTGGTGAACACCCCCACCCACCTCGCCGGACACACACTCGACGCCATCTTCTCATCCAGCAAAGACATCGCCTTCAGCCACGCCACAGAACTCCACTGGACGGACCACAGTTGTGTCCACTTCACCTTCGAAAGAACGATGACCCACCACCACCAGCAACAGGTTGCCCGTAGAAGCTGGAACAAGATAACCGCCGACCAGCTCGCCGCCTCCCTGAGCCAGCACCCTCCGGCCAGCTCAGCGAACCCCAGCCAGGCCGCCGACAACCTCACGAAGTGGATCAGCAACTGCGCGGACGAACTCGCCCCACTGAGGACCCCGCCCAGCAGACCCGGCAGCAAGAAGACCCCATGGTTCACCGACGAACTCAAGAGCTCCAAGAAGAACTGCAGAGCGCTCGAGAAAGTCTGGAGAAAGGAGACCACAACGGACAACAGGACCACCCTCAAGCTCCCCACCCGGAAGCACCACCAACTGATCCGCGCCGCCAAGAAAACGGCTTTCAAGAACCGACTGGACAACAACGCACACAACTGCAAGGAACTCTTCAACATCGTGAAAGAGCTCTACAACCCCAACGCCGGAAACAACGACATCACCCCATCGCAAGACCTCTGCAACTCCCTCGCCTCCTACTTCCACAACAAGATCGCGGACATACACAACAGCTTCAGCACTCAACCGACCCACGCCATGACCACAACAACGCCGCCCACCACCACCCTCCGAGCCTGGACTCCGATCAGCACAGAAGACACCGTCCGCATGATGAACTCCGTCCACTCCGGATCTCCGACCGACCCCTGCCCTCACCACGTCTTCAACAAAGGCGAAGCTATCATCGCACCCCACCTGCGGGACATTATCAACACCTCCTTCGACACCGCCACCTTCCCGAGAGCTGGAAGCACGCCGAACTCAGCGCTCTACTCAAGAAACCCACAGCAGACCCCACCGAACTCAAGAATTACCGCCCCATCTCGCTACTCCCGTTTCCAGCCAAAGTCATCGAGAAGACCGTCAACAAACAGCTGGCCGCCTTCCTCGAGACAAATGGATCCCTCGACCCCTCACAGTCCGGCTTCCGAGCCAACCACAGCACCGAGACCGCCCTCATCGCCGCCACCGACGACATCCGAGCCCTGATGGACAACGGAGAAACAGCGGCCCTCATCCTCCTAGACCTCTCCGCAGCTTTCGACACGGTCTGCCACCGCACCCTAGTGCAGCGCCTCAGCAACGCCGGAATCCAGGAGAAGGCACTGGAATGGATCGTCTCCTTCCTCGACGGAAGAACGCAGAGAGTCCGCCTACCACCGTACAAGTCAGAGGCCACCGAAGTCATCTGCGGCGTCCCTCAAGGATCCTCGCTGAGCCCTACCCTCTTCAACATCTACATAAGCCCCCTCGCGGCCATCGCACGCCAACACAACCTCAACATAATCTCCTACGCCGACGACATCCAGCTGATCCTCTCCCTGACCAACGACCCCGCCGCCGCCAGAGCCAACCTGCACGAAGGGATGAAAGAGGTAGCCGAGTGGATGACGACCAGCCGCCTGAAACTGAACTCAGACAAGACGGAGGTCCTCATCCTCGGCTCCTCTCCCTCCACCTGGGACGACTCCTGGTGGCCCCCCGCCCTGGGCACCGCACCCAAACCAACGAACCACGCACGCAACCTGGGCTTCATCCTGGACTCCTCCCTCTCCATGACCAGGCAAGTCAACGCCGTCTCCTCGTCGGGCTTCAACATCCTGCGCATGCTTCGGAAGATCTTCTGGTGGATCCCCATGGAGACCAGGAAGACCATCACCCAGGCCCTCGTCACCAGCCGACTGGACTACGGCAACGCCCTCTACGCCAAAACCACCGCCAAGCTCCAGAAAAGACTCCAGCGGATCCAGAACGCCTCAGCCAGACTCATCCTCGACATCCCACGAAACAGCCACATCTCCGGACACCTGAGAGACCTGCACTGGCTCCCCGTCAACAAAAGAATCACCTTCCGGCTCCTCACCCACGCACACAAAGCCCTACACGATCAAGGCCCGAGCTACCTCAACAACCGAATCAACTTCTACGCTCCCAAACGCCACCTCCGATCAGCCAGCCACGCCCTCGCCGCCGTCCCACGCATCCGTAGAGCGACAACAGGAGGAAGGTCCTTCTCCTACCTGGCCGCCAAGACCTGGAACTCCCTCCCGGCTGACCTGCGCCTGACCCAAGACCACCTCGCCTTCAGGAAGAAGCTCAAGACCTGGCTGTTCGAGCAGTAACGGCACCCCCCCCCCTTAGCGCCTTGAGACCCTACGGGTAGGTAGTGCGCTCTATAAATGTCATTGATTGATTGATTGAGTATAAAGGGTCATGCGTTGTCAGATTGCGGTGTTTTGTGTTGTACCTGTGTTGTAATGTCAAGCGGAGTTGAATGCCTGTAGTGTGATTGTGAGACGGTTGTGAGCGCGCGCAACCTGGTGAAAATCTTAAGATCAGAGAAGAGCTTAAGTGGTTCAGGTGTATCGGACATCCAGAGTAATTGTCAAACGTTGTGAAGGGGGTCATGAGGTACCATTGATCGCCCGCAGGACCGTGATAGGGGGAATGTAAGAGAGAGTGTATGAGTAACGGACGCTGGACGGACGTTTACTGTGTGTAAGTAACCTATCAGTTAAGGCGATCGTCTGAACGTTTTACGGAAGACGTTTCGTCAGTTGAGGTGACAATTACAGTTAGACTGTGGGCGTAGAGTCAAGGAAAGTGATCGCTTGGTCGGAAGTAATCATTTTTCGGAGTATGAATGGGACACATGCATGACCGGGATACGAGCTGAGAAAGGAGGGGAACTGCTGCGAAAGGGAGACGAGTGACGTCAGAGAGACCGCGCTGTGATAGGCCGGTTGGTGTAAGACCGCGCTGGGATAGGCCGGTTGTCAAGAGCCGCGCTGTGATAGGTCAGCTAGTAAGAACCGCGCTAGGATTGGTGGATTGTCATCAGGAAGTAAACAAACGTAACAAAGTAGGAAAATTGTGAATTGATCATGAAATGCTTTAGGCGCTTGAGAGCGGCCTTTAAGAGAGACGATAGAGAAGCGGTAGACGGGGAAGAGGCCCCGCCGGAGGGTACACCAGCTCATTACATGGCTACAAATGTTGGGTTGCATACTATATTGTGGATCTCTGAGTGGAGTAAAAGGACAGAAGGGAACGAGGAATTGGCGTTCCCGAAATACGGAACGTTTAAGTTAGAAGCATTGAACCAGTTGAAAGCAGTAATGCTCGCAACGAGACCTTTACCCAGACCAACACAGTTTGAAGCCCTTAATGCATGGTTTAGGGCGGCGTACGACCGGAGCTTGAACAGGCGCCAGGAAAGAGTAAAACGATCGGTAAGAGCGGTGCAGGATGCTAAATGGGATGAAGAAGCAAAAAGGTGGAGAATACAGAGAATTGAAGTAGATAAACTGTACCCAGTAATAGAAGTCACAGGAGAAAAGAGACCACTAGTGGAGGATGAGGAGAGTGACACAGAAGACAGTCTGATAAATAGGTTATTGCTGGATAGACCCCCTCCGTACAATAGAGAGATGGAAGGTCCTGAGCTCCAAAAGGGGGGCGGGACTGGTACAGGAGAAAATAGACCACCTCCTATAATAGAAAAAGGATGCGCCAACAGTGAGGAAATACCTCAGCCTAGTCCAGTACAGACAGTGGTCGGAAGGTTTGTGGTACAAAAAGTGCCAGAAACAGAGCGTGCTAGGTCCTACCAACTGCCGGACGCTCTCCAAGTACCTGTTACTATAGGTCCCGTAGTATCGATTTACAACCCAGAAAGAGCACGAGAGGAGGAACAGGTGCGGTTAGATAGGGAGAGAGTAGAAATGGAGAATAGGAACAACACGATTAATTCCCAGAGGCAGTTGTCAGGTCCAAGGGATTGGAGCACTCCATTAAACCAAGCAGGGGGTCCCATAATAGACCAAGAGGGTCAGAGAGGGCTGACGGATCTAAGGGGACCACGACCGAAATCCTTTAAAGAGTTAAGGGAGTATTAGAAGGAATGGGATGCTGTCGTAGAGATTCAGAATAACAAGATGGGAGTGGAAGCCGAATGGGGAAGCCAAGACAGCAGAACCTTGTCTCACTGCGGGGCTGGAGAAAGCGGTCCAGAGTGGGACGGGAAGAGTCAGGAAGGTAAAGGAGATACCGGCCAAACCAGCGGTGGAAGCAGACGAGTGCAGGAAGATAGGAGTACAGGATGTGGAGGGGCGCCGCGACCCATTCACAGCGAGGGAGATCGAAGAACGCAGGAGTACAGGGATAGCTTTAAGTGCACTCACCATGCACCTGGTGACAGTAGGCCACACTGGGGTCACGGGAGCATGGAGAGCTGCGAGGTGTCTCACCATGTGTCCAGCAGTCACGGACAGGAACGGGATTGCGGGAACATGGGGAGTTGTGAGGGATCTTATCATGTGCTGAGCGACACCAGACAGCAAGGGAACAGTGACAACAGGGGAAATGGGGAAGGGCCCTACCAGGTGTCTAGGGAAGTCAAGCAGAATAGACAGTACGAGACGGTGGGAAATAGAGCATTGTTTCACCACACGCCGAGAGAAGATGGAAAGGCATGGGACCTAGAAAGATGGGAACATGGGAAGACTCCCCATAACTCACCCGAGCCTAGGCGTAGGACTCGGAGCTGGGACGGGAGAGAGGTCAATGGACCCTCTAGGAATGATGCATTGAGAGCTGACATAAAAGCAAGGAGACTTGATGTGACCAGTCTAAAATCGGACTTAGATGAAATAATAGATGGTACTTTGCCATTAGAGAGGATTGACATGTATGAACAAGATGAGGTACTGTTTATAGCTAAGGATATTACTCGGAAACCGAGAGCAGAACATGAGAAGTTATCTGAATTAGCAGACAAGTACATGGTAGACTTGTCGAGAACAAAGGCACTACAGGGGAACCATAGGTTGCATTATTCAGATCAGGACCTTGAAGAGAGGAGAACAATAGGATTAAAAACACACATCAGAGAACTGATAACAGGGATAAGGACATGGAGAGATCTGGATAAGTGGGAAGAAAGATGGTCCAAGAAGGGGACCGTCAGGCGGAGCACCATTGGGATGTCCCCAGAGGGAGGGCTACAGAAAATGGAAGCATACCCTTTGCGAGAAATCGCGAATAGGAGCTATGTGCACGTACCCTGGAGTAGGGGAGACTTAGCAGCATTTACCAATTCTTTTCCTAAACTGAGGGAGAATCCAGTGGAGTGGTACAAGCAGGTAGAAAGGTTCGTAAAGATCTCTAAGGTACTGTGGGTTGACCTGAACACCCTGTTTGACATCGTAGTACCAGGGGACTTGTGGACGGCATGTAAGGTTAGTGTCGAATGGCCCACGTCTGAACCGGAGAGGGATACTCATACAAACGGACCATCTCCAAAAGTTATGGAAAAGTACGAAAGGGTAATGACATGGCTGAAAGAGAAAGTGCCATTGCAGGATATAGATTGGGTCAAAATAGATCGGACCAGGCCGGAACCTAAAGAGACAAGTCATGAATATTATGAAAGATTGCTGAAAGCGTTCAAACAATACAGCGGATTAGATGTAATGGATCCAAAAGACATAGGACAGTTCGTATCGAAATTTGTCTTGGGATTGAGACCTGATATTTGCTTGATGATTCAGCAACATTTGATTTGTTGGCAAAACAAACCATTAGATGAAATTTTGAGATATGCAAGGTATTGCAGTGACGAGATAGATTCTAAAGCAAAGAAGCTTAAGGAGAAGCTAATGTTGGTACAGATGCAGACAGCCGGAAAGGGTGGACAGCAGCAACAGGGAAAGGGGCCATGGGTCGGAGACAAAATAACCAGAATAAAAGCAATGAGGAAAATTCTAATTCGAGGCCTAGGTTAGACATTGCGACATTGAAAAAGACGACTAGATGTCACCAGTGTAACGAGGTGGGGCATTGGAAACGCGAGTGTCCCTATAATATTGAGATTGGAGAACTAGGACCGGAGGAACAGGATCAGAGCAGTCTGGTAAAGGGGACAACGATACAAAATGGAAAGGTGGTCAAAGGGGTCACCCCGGCTCCTCGAGCCCAGTTCCCTCAACCACCCAGAATAACGACAGGAGGAAAAACCTATAGGCAAATGCCACTTTTTGTAGGAGGAGAGGAATGCTATTACGTTGATCCATTAACTGGACGGCGTGTGAGTAACATGGAGGACTGTACCCTTGGGGCAGTTCTGGAAGTGGACCAAAGGGGACCGAATGTAGAGGCTGAAGTAGCAGGGTGTCCTACAACCTTCCTGGTAGACACAGGAGCCACTCGATCCACTATAAGATCAGCAGTAGTCCCGGATTTGCCCATGTCAGGGGAAACCATTCAAGTGGTAGGAGTCGCAAACAGAAGAATTACCAGTTCTTTGACTGAGCCAGTATCAGTGAAAATAGGGAAATACAGAGATGAACATTAGTTTGTGGTCTGTGACTCCAGCCCTGTGTGTCTGTTGGGAAGAGACTTGTTATGCAAACTAAATTGTACTATATATTGCACACCTCAAGGAGTGGAAGTGCAGACTAACGATGATGATGCCGATTTTAAGGTTGCAAACTCACAGGTATGCGTGGAGCTATATCCTACCTTGACGGTGGAGGAGCTTCCATGGGACTTGAGAGGTGCAGTGTCATCTGAGGTGTGGGATTTCACTGGGGAAGAGATAGGACTGATCAAAGGAGTAGAACCAGTGAAAATCATGGTAAAACCAAATGTCGAATATCCAAGAACGCCACAATACAAATTGACCCCGGAGACGATTGCAGGAATAAAACCCGTGATCGAATCCATGATTAAGCAGGGAATACTGAAAGAAATCCTGGGTAGTCCATGTAACTCCCCGATTATGGGTTTGCAGAAACCTAGTGGGAAATTCAGAATAGTGCAGGACCTTCGAAAGATTAATAACATAGTTGTTTCATGTTGTCCAGTGGTACCGAATCCATCAGTGATATTGTTTCAGATACCATTCCAAGCCGAGTGGTTCACAGTGATAGATCTTTGCCAAGCCTTCTTTTCGATCCCATTGGATGAGGAGAGCCAATTTCTTTTCGCTTTTAAAATAGAAAATTGCGTATTAACATGGTGTCGTATCCCACAGGGGTATACAGAAAGCCCATCGATTTTTAGCCAGCTGCTGAAGAAAAATCTCGAAAGTCTAGTACTGCCACGGAACTCGGTTCTAGTCCAGTACATAGACGACCTACTTGTTGCGTCAGAAACTGAGGAAGATTGTAAAATAGACACCATCACCTTACTAAATCACTTAGCTGAGAACGGGCACAAGGTGTCCCCGAGCAAATTACAGTACTGTTTGACAGAAGTACAGTACTTGGGTCACCGAATTGAAAAAGGGAAACGGAAGGTGGTCTCGTGATCCTTCTTTTCGGCGCCGGGAAACCCTTTGTGGGTAGCTGCGCGCCTTATAAATACTATAAAATAAATAAATAAATAAGGTGTCACCAGACAGGATAGAGGCGATCATGAAAATGAATCCGCCCACGACACAGAGAGAAGTCAGGATGTTTTTAGGAATGGTTGGGTATTGCCGACAGTGGATAGCTAACTTTTCACTGAAAGCAAAACCGTTACAAAAACTGACGCACAAGGAGGTGAGTGATCCGGTACCATGGGACAAAGATTGTTTGATGGCATTCTTGCAGTTGAGGGAGGACTTATGTCGTGCCCCTGCTCTAGGAATGCCGGATTACAAAAAGCCATTCTTACTATACTGCTGTGAAAGAGAAGGTTGTGCCTTGTCAGTTTTGGTCCAAATCCATGGAAATGCCCGTAGACCAGTTGCATACTTCTCGGCTACATTAGACCCAGTAGCCGCAGCGTTGCCCGGATGTCTCAAATCCGTTGCTGCAACGGGTGTCAGCATCGAGAGGTGTGAAAATATCATTATGAGGCACCAGTTAGTGGTGTATATACCGCATTCTGTTGAACTGTTAATGACCAGGACCAAGACACAGCATCTGACGAATAGTAGGCTCACGCGCTATGAGCAAGTCATTCTTGCTGCAGAGAACGTGACCCTTAAGAGATGCTCTGTTTTGAATCCTGCCACTTTGATGCCACTTCCAAATGATATAGAAGATGATGGATGTGAAGATCACGATTGCCTTGATGTGACTGAACTATGCACCAAACCAAGACCAGATATCGTGGATGAGCCATTGTCTGACCCCGATGAAATTTTCTTTGTTGATGGCTCATGTGTAAGGGACGATGTTGGTCAGTTGAGAGCAGCTTATGCTGTCTGCACCATTACTGGAGTTGTGGAAGCCGCTTGCCTGGAAGGAGTACACTCCGCTCAGGTAGCTGAAATCATTGCATTGACACGTGCCTGTTTAGCAGGTAGCAAAATTCGAGTCACCATTTACACCGATAGCCAATATGGTTTTGGGGTAGTTCACGACTACGGGCAATTGTGGTCTCAAAGAGGTTACATGACTTCTTCAGGCTCACCAATCCGAAATGGGGAATTTGTACGTTTATTGTTGGAAGCATTACAAGGTCCGGCAGCTATTGCCGTTGTCAAATGCACAGCGCACACCAAAAACACTGATTTTGTGTCACATGGTAATAGGTACGCAGACGAAGTTGCACGCTACTGTGCAGAGCAATGATACTCTTTCACAGAGGTGGAATTGAGTGGGATACAGGCAAGGACAGAATTAACTATGGTATTAGAAACTGTAGACACCTGGGATGAGCTAAAAGGCATGCAAGAAAAGGCACCAGACATTGAGAAACAGACATGGGAAACTGCAGGTTGTGTGAAAAGTGAAATGGGTTTTTGGGTTTCCGCAGATGGGAGAGCAGTACTGCCAAATGAATTAGTTAGTCCAATGGCAAGGAGAATACACAGTCCAGCACATCTAGGTAGAGAAGCTATGTTGCGGATATTCAGACAAACCTGGTATAACCCTAAGTTTAGAGTGGCCGCAGTAGCAGTGTGCCAACGATGCATCACCTGTCAGCATTTGAACATAGGGAAAAGAACACCAGTTACACTGAGTCACAGTGGAAGGTCCGGTGGGCCTTTCAATAGGATGCAGTTGGATTTCATTGAAATGCCAAGGTGCAATCGCCTTCGATACGTTTTGGTGGTTGTTTGCATATTTTCTAGATGGGTCGAGGCTTACCCTACACGCAGGTGTGACACACTTACAATAGCAAAGTTATTGCTTAGGGAGTTAATACCGCGTTTCGGGGTACCAACCTCTTTGGAATCAGATAGGGGAACACATTTCAACAGCGAAATTGTGAAAATGCTTTGCTCAGCTCTGGATATAGACCAGAAGTTGCACTGTAGCTATCGACCAGAAGCTTCGGGAATTGTGGAACAGATCAATGGCACAATAAAATCCCGGATTGCTAAAGTTTGTTCTTCAACATCCTTAAGTTGGCCCGATGCCTTGCCACTAGTCCTGATGAGCATACGTAGTACACCAGACAGAAGGACAGGACTCTCCCCGCACGAAGTATTAATGGGGAGGGCAATGAGACTGCCATCAGTTCCTACTGCCGCACTGTTAAATATCACAGATGATCTGATCCTGGACTATTGCAAGGGACTATCTGACGCCATTCATTCTGTGTCTCTTCAGGTGCAGGCTGCGGAAATTCCATCGTCTCAAGACTTGTGCCATGACCTGTGCCCTGGGGATTGGGTCGTGGTGAAGAAGCACGTCAGGAAGAATTGCTTAGACGTGCGCTGGCGTGGACCTTACCAGGTCATACTGGTAACAAACACTGCAGTCAAGTGTGGAGGTCTGCCCAACTGGATGCACGCCTCGCATACTCGGAGAGTTCCAGCACCCCTGGAAGAAACAGCTCCTCTCTCGGCTGAGAATCCAGTTGTGAACGGAGAAGCCACAGAGGGGACCAGCCAAGCTGTGGGGGTGCCAGAGGAAGCTGGGAATGTGTCTGACCAAGCCGAAGACGGACAGTACACCAGCAAAACTGACGTTGCCACAGAAGGGGAAAATAGCTGTGAATACGAAACAGACACTGATAAAGCTGTAAGTGATCAAGAGTCGAGTGCAAGGACAAGGAGCAGGAGGGAAAGGCGTGGAGAGGCTAGCTGGCCGGAAAGAAGGAGAAGGCCAAGCCTAAAATCAGCTTCAGAGAGTACTCTCGCGCCGATATCCGAAGACTCTGACTTGGACGAAGGTGCATTGGGCTCAGAAGCAGAGAGTCTAAGAAGGTCGAGGAGGGTGCGTGTGCCCTGCAGAAGATACGCTACTCCTGAGTGGACCTACCTGGCAGCAGATGTCGTGGGGACAGAGATCCGGGAGCGTGAGGGAAGTGAAGGTGATCAGCCTTGAACCAATCATAACGGTGGAAGTAAGGCTGTTGGCACCTGGAGTTGAGACTGAAGGGTTGCTAACATTCACTCTCCCCATACCTCCCTATTTAAGCAGGATTAAAGACCTGGTACTGAACAGATTGGAATTTCCGACTTTGGGTCATCCAGTACCAGAACACGAGGAAACCATCCTTCGTTTAGAATTGTTGGAATATGCTATTAGAGCCGCTGGAACACGAATCATCGTAGATACCTAAAGACTTTGTAAATAAGCCAGAGAGAGAAGATAACCTAGCGCCCAGTGGAAGAAGAGAAAACTTAGGGACGTTTCATCTAGTTGACGGAGAAGGGCTAGGGTTGTCTGCTGCTGAAAAATGAGAGACTATGTTTGCAAAAGGGGTTTATCAGCTTCCAAGTAAGAAACTGACTGAGTAAGCAAAGAGAACTGATTGAAGAGATAAACGAAAAGAGACTTTTCAGAAGAAAATACTATTTGAGAACATGGAGGCCGGTAACCCGAACCGCAAGGCAAAATGCATAGTAGGCACACTATTAGCAGGAGTGATTCTTCTTATAGTTATAGTAGTTACCGTATCATATATAGTGGGACATGCAAGTGTAACAAAGGCAACAGATGCAAAGCCTGTAGTGACATCGAAACCTGCTGCTGCTGGTAAAAAGGAGGACAATGCAATTCAGGAGAAAGCGTTGCTGGCAGCAGAGGCCCGTAGGTTACATGTAGACGAGTCGCAGGGCAACTTTAAAACCAACGCTTATGCCAAACTGTTATATGAATACATCGATGTCATGGAGGCCAAGGATTGCTATGTCTGCATGCAATTGCCTGCTTCTGTAGATGAGGGCATTAGATACCATCATCTTCCATTGACTTATGGTATTACATGCAGTTTATTGCTTAGCATATTTTACGGATGAGATAGCTTTGAATATTACTTTTCAAATTATGACTCAGTATTACCAGAAGTCCCGAACTATAAGCAAATGAACAAATGGGACTATTACAAGAAGGAGGATAGATTAGCGAAATTATTCATTCCTTGGGATACACTAGATACTTCATATGCACGTAGAAACAATCTAACTTGCAAAGTGTCAGAGATTGAAAAGAAGTTTATAGGGCAAGTTGATGACCGTTACAGAAGGCAAAGGATTCTGAAAATGTCTGGACAGTGGAAAACAGATTGGACCGAGGAGGAGAAGGCACACAAAAGAAAGGGTAGTAATGGTCCAATAGCTTTAGATCGAACACAGAAAGGAAAGTTATGCCTACACAGAAGTAAAACTTACTATGAGAATGTGTTTGTAGGTGAAGTCAGTTGTGAACATGCTTTTCGATTAGAATACTATACAAAAGATTTCTTAAAAGGAATGCAAGCGATTTCTAATGTATATTTTGTATGTGGAAGAAATGCCTACGTGAAACTACCTGACAACAGGTATGGTTCATGTTATTTGGCAATTGTCTTCCCCAAAATATATCATGCCAAAGATTTAGAGATCATAGAGGGAAAAGCTTCAGCAAGGGGGAGAAGAGATGTAGGCGATGCTGAGGTAGTTGGAGATGTATTTGGCGCTATGTTCCCTCTTTTAGGATTGATACTTAATGATGTCAAGATCAGGAGACTGGCTACAGTTGTAGACAGATTGTCTGCAAGTACTGCAAGATCACTAATGCTATTGGAAGGAGAGATGCAATCGATAAGGGCAATGGTTCTTCCGAACCGTCTTGCTTTAGACGTTCTGTTAGCCAAAGAGGGCGGAGTCTGTAAGGCCTTGAAGGTCCAGGAATGTTGCACTTACATTCCAGACAATTCAAAACCACTTGAGAAAGGTATACAAAATATAACTGAGATACATCAAGAAATTGAAGATCTGACAAAAATAAATGCGTGGGAAAAAGTGGGTCATGGAATGAGTAAAGTTGGAGGTTGGTTTGCCAACATAGGGAGGAGTTTTGTTTGGTACATATTGAAGCCTATCCTCATAATAATAATCTGTATACTCATATTGTGGGGATTAGTGAGGCTGTACCAATGGTACAGAGCAAACAGGTTGCAAAGATCCATGAGAGAACAGGAACAGAGACTAGCTGCTATGCAAGATAACCAGTACAGGAGTCTGAGGGCTCTGGAAACGATAAAGAGAGGGAACCTTGCAATAAGTGCTGTTTGACAAGCTAAAACCGATGTAATAATGGTGATGACCCCTAGAGGTCATCAAAGGGGGGAACTGAGAGAGAGCAAATCTGAGAAAACGTATAAATGCACCATATTTACAACCTTGATACACGAACTCAGCCAAAGCTTTTAAAGCATTAAATCATATAATCGTACATGTATCTGAATGTTTAGTCAATATAGAGAATCATATATAGAGTGTGAAGCTAGTGTAGAAATGTGTGCAATTATTAAATTGATTAGAAATATTAATCGGAATCCATGTTATGTAGCTGCTATTGAAGTATATGTAATGCTGCAAAACGTAGAAATGTGCAGGCCTCATGGCAGTGTACGAAGATCGACAACGTGTACTTACATTTTGACATGACATGGATTTACCATTATTCAATAATTGATGCCCACATGTTAAAGAATCATGTTTTATAGAAGTGTTTTATATATTCGTGTTTTATAGAAGTGTTTTATATAATCAGAGTGTATTAACAAGAATTGTTTTAGTTTTAGAAATAAGGGTTCATGAAGTACAGGCTGCTTGCTAGATAATTTAGTAGGCCTGGAAAGATAAAGTGGCTTCTTTGATCTGCACGTGTTAGTTAGAATCGAGTCTCGTTAGAGCATAAATTGTCATTCCTTTGTAAAGTTTATGGCCGGAGATAGATAACCGAAGAGTGGAATTTGGGGCCCTATTCATGGGTGTCTGTTTGCAGGTGCGAGGGGGTCCCAATCAAGAGGGTGATGAATGGAGCTCTGTCCGGGGAGCCAGGCACAGGCCTGGAGGAGTGTATTGGAATGTTCTGGGGGGTACCGGCGAGCTGGAGAAAGAGCCTGGGAAGCAAGGCCAACGTTAACGAGAGGCCCAGAGGAGTGCCATCATGGAAGAAACCAGAACTGAAACCACGTGAGGGGCGTCTCAGAGGGGCGTTCCAAATTTCAATTGTGATTTTGTATTAGGGACAGCACCCTGGGGTGGAGGCAGAGCAGATGGCCTGAGGACCCAAAGAGAGCGGATGGGTAGGCAGAGAGGGCATGACTGCTATGCATAGGGATCCTCGCCCTCCGCCTGGGACGACTCCTGGTGGCCCCCCGCCCTGGGAACCGCACCCAAACTGACAGACCACGCACGCAACCTGGGCTTCATCCTGGACTCCTCCCTCTCCATGACCAAGCAAGTCAACGCCGTCTCCTCGTCGTGCTTCAACATCCTGCGCATGCTACGGAAAATCTTCCGGTGGATCCCCACCGAGACCAGGAAGACTGTCACCCAGGCCCTCGTCACCAGCCGACTGGACTACGGCAACGCCCTCTATGCCGGAACCACCACCAAGCTCCAGAAGAGACTCCAACGGATCCAGAACGCCTCAGCCAGACTCATCCTCGACATCCCACGACACAGCCACATCTCCGGACACCTAAGAGACCTGCACTGGCTCCCGGTCAACAAGAGAATCACCTTCCGTCTCCTTACCCACGCACACAAAGCTCTCCACGATCAAGGCCCGAGCTACCTCAACAACCGCATCAACTTCTACGCTCCCAAACGACACCTCCGATCAGCCAGTCACGCCCTCGCCGCCGTCCCCCGCATCCGAAGAACGACAACAGGAGGAAGGTCCTTCTCCTACCTGGCCGCCAAGACCTGGAACTCCCTCCCTCCCGACCTGCGCCTGACCCAAGACCACCTCGCCTTCAGGAAGAAGCTCAAGACCTGGCTGTTCGGGCAGTAGCAGCCCCCCCCCTAGCGCCTTGAGACCCTCCGGGTAAGTAGAGCGCTCTATAAATGTCCATGATTGATTGATTGATTGATATAAATGTCCATAGGTTTTCATCTAAGACTAAGAGAAGTGCATGAACTTCTTTGGAAGTCACCACGGCTGACACCTTTTTAGAATAAGATTCTGCTAAGTAGGGATGTCACCTAGTCTAGTGTAGGGACAGTCCAACCTGATATTTTCTTCATTCTGTAAATGTCTCAAAAGCTTCAGCTTGTGTCTATATTGGCAAATCTATTAATTCTTGAATTAGCATTGGTGGTATTTTTCTGTTGTTTAAGATCATTCAGAGAATTCATGTTTCTGTTGATGCCAGTGTACCTTTTGAACCTGATATTGAGATGTTTATACCTTCAGCTAACTTTAGCCTTACAATAAAACTTTAAAACTGATTCGTGGTAAGTGGTTTGTTCAGAGTCGTGCAATTATTGGTTTGATTAACCTAGTAGTGGATTACCTGTTTACTCAATGACAGGCAACAAAGATTCAGTCGACCTGAGCAGGGATTTAGATCAAGAGTGATCAGATAAGAGATCAAAAATCCCACCCCCCCCCCCCACATTTTATATTGTTAAATACGCTGTTCTCAAATATACGGCCTACCCCCTTTGTATTTAAAGTGATGTATGCAAGTGATCCATGGAAACACATGTCATGAATTCATTCATCTTAATTAGGGAGCTTACTGCTATATTTCCAAGGGTTCTTTAGTATGCACATTTATTCATCATAACACAGTGTAATCAAAATCAACGTTTTAGAGAGTGTTACTTGGCCCCTGTTGTTGATCACTCTCCAAATTTGCTTTACTCTTTACTCTTTAGCATACATCAATCAGATGTAGTAGATCACCACCCAGGGCACTACATGCCCAACACCTGTCAATATCAAAAAAGCCCCAATCAGAAACGTTTTGATATTTACTGAGGAGGATTTTGCGCTATATAAAGCTTATCCTTAGATCATCAGTGATTTTGTAGTTGGTATGAAGCATCTCAGAATAAAACATTTCTCCTCTTTACTCCTCCATTTCTAAATCCCATGCATTATAAAGCTCCCAATGGTTTATCCTTAGAGATTTACAGACACTTTTGAATAGCTGAAGCTGATAATTTCTTATTTTTTATTATCTAAAAAAGTAAGGATGGGGAGCCAAATATATGTGTGTCAGTAATGTTTTCAATTGCTCCTTTCAAATGATTAGATTCTCTTTATTCCAAAGATTGCACCTTGTTTACGAAATGCAAATAGTCATAATCCAACATACATCCATTATTACAGTGTATTATAGCAACAGAAATCTAAAAGGACCAAAAAATAATTCATAATTTATGTTTAAAGGCTGGTTGGACATTCCTTATGAAGATATATTTTCTGCTTTAAAAAATACCAATTCTTGTTCATAAAGGTAAATACATGCAGCAATAGAATTGTCCAGTCTGACTTCGGTGTGTATTTTGCCTGATGATAAAACTGCATATATATCAAATGGTCTCAAGGTACTACATTCTAATTGACACCCAATTACAAGAATTGTGTTCCCATACCAAGCAATTTATGTGCTGGCTTTAAACCACCTATCCAAATTAAATGTGCAATGCAAGCAAAATGATATTAAAAGTTGGGGTGTACATGCATTTTAATAACATTCCTTATAATTAAATGAGATTAGCCAGTCTATCATACTCTGTCCTGATATAGATGGGGCACCCACTCTAGGCAGATACCTAACCTGATCAATCAATCAATCAATCAGGAGTTTGTTAAAGCGCAGCTACTCACCCGTAAGGGTCTCAAGGCGCTAGGGGGTGGGGGGGGGTGCAGGTTCCATTCCATCAAGGAGGGGGTCTGTCGAAGAGCCAGGTTTTGAGGTTTCTTGCGAAGATGGGGAGCGATGTTGTCTGTCTGAGGTGGAGCGGAAGGGCGTTCCATGCTTTGGCCGCGAGGAAGGAAAAGGAGCGGCCTCCCGATCTGGTCTTTCTGGTGCGGGGGACCTCGGCGTAGGAGAGCTGGGCTGATCGTAGGGTCCTTTGGGGTGCGTGGAATTTGAGCCGGCTGTTCAGGTATGCTGGTCCGGTGCCGTGGAGGGCCTTGTGTGCGTGGGTGAGCATCTTAAAGGTGATTCTAGCCTCGACGGGGAGCCAGTTGAGTGTGCGCAGGTGCTGGGAGATGTGGCAGTGTTTTGGCAGGTTGAGGACCAGTCTTGCGGCGGCATTCTGGATGTTCTGTAGCTTGCGGATGAGGTTTTTGTTTATTCCGGCGTAGAGTGCGTTGCCGTAGTCAAGTCTGCTGGTGACCAGGGCGTGAGTGACTGTCTTTCGGTGTTCGAGGGGGATCCATTTGAAGGTCTTACAAAGGAGGCGGAGGGTGTGGAAGCAGGAAGATGAGACAGAGTTGATCTGGCGGTCCATTTTGAGCTCGGAGTCCAGGATGATTCCCAGGTTGCGTGCGTGGTCTGTGGGGGTTGGCGGGCTTCCGAGGGTGGTGGGCCACCAGGTGTCGGGGTTTGGGCCCATGATGAGTACTTCTGTTTTGTTGGTGTTTATTTGTAGTCAGCTGTTTTTCATCCATTTGGCGATGGCTTCCATGCCTTCTCGAAAGTTGCGTCTGGTGGTGTTGGGCTCGTTGAATAGGGAGAGGATGAGCTGGGTGTCGTCTGCGTATAACACGATGTTGAGTCCGTAGGTTCTGACGATGGGGGCAAGTGGAGCCATGTAGACGTTGAAGAGCGTCGGGCTGAGGGAGGAGCCCTGGGGGACTCCGCAGGTGGTAGGTGTGGGTTCTGAGAGGAAAGGGGGGAGTCTGACCCGTTGCGTCCTGCTGGAGAGGAAGGAGCAGATCCAGTCGAGGGCCTTGTCCTGGATTCCTGCGTCGTAGAGTCTGCGTATTAGGGTGCGGTGGGAGACTGTGTCGAACGCCACTGATAGATCTAGGAGGATGAGGGCAACTGTTTCTCATTTGTCCAGTAGGGTGCGGATGTCGTCTGTTGCGGCGAGGAGGGCGGTTTCCGTACTGGGGTTTTTTCTGAAGCCGGATTGGGAGGAGTCGAGGATGTTGTGAACATCTGGGTTGTTTCTTAAAATCTTCAGTCTAGGAGGAGGAGCTTCGCGGGCGACCAAGATGGCCGCGTAAGCTCGGAGCTCTGCGGACCCTCCGACCCTCCGCAAATATCCTGCTGAGAATCCTGTTCCACGTTAGTGGATTCCGATTGCTGAGAGGTCACGGACACAGGATCTGCTTTCCGCTTTCAAATCCGTTGTTCCTAGGAGAAGCTACGTCGAGCTGAACTTCGTGCCAGGGATGCGCCATTGTCTCCTGGGTGGCAGCTGCTTGTACCGACACTCCGCATGATCGGAATGCGAAGTGGACGTCTTCGGTCCCTGCTGGCCAAGTGCGAATAGCTGCAAAGTTGCCTGATATCGGCCTGGTCTATTTGTTGGCTTCGCCTCTGTTCTGCACATCGGCTTCCTTGATCGGGCGGAGTAGCCCTTTGTTCTCCCTGGGTCCATCATGGCCGGCAGAGGGGACCCCGACAAGACGTCGAATAGAGGCGTTCGAAGGACGACTCAGACGCAGTTGAATAAAATTGACCAATATGCCCAGCAGCGGACCTCGCCAACTGTGGTGGCCTCCTCTAAGGACTCGTAACGTGCGGGCTCGCCTGATGGCTCTGAGCCCACTTTGAGTGACATTAGGGGCGCCATCGCGGGCATTCGGACTGAAATGCAGAAGCAACACGAGGTCCTGACTCATAAGGTGGACACTCTGGCAGTGGATCTCACCCTGATCAGGGCTGATTTGGGAAAGACCAACGATCGGGTTAAATCCCTTGATATCAAGACCTCCAGTTTGACTACTGATGTTTCGGACCTGCAGGCGGAGGTCCGGACCCTAAGATCGGTCAACGAACAATTCTCCAGAAGGCTGGAGGATTTTGAAGGGCGTGCACGGCGGCAGAATGTCCGCATTATTGGTGTACCGGAGGGAGCGGAGGAGGCGGCAGCGGACCTTTTTGTCGAGGATTTGATACAGACACATCTCGCACCGTCTGGCCTGAGTAACTTCTTTTCTGTGGAGCGGGCCCATCGGATACCTGGCGGCCCTCCGAAATCGGGTGTTGCACCTAGACCCATCATTGCCCGGCTCTTCAACTTTAGAGACCGGGATGTGATCCTTCAAGCCTCCAGGACTCATGGGCCGCTCAAATTTCAGAACTCTGAGGTGCACTTTTACCCGGACTTCACCAGGGTCGTTCAGAGACAACGTCAGAGCTTTGCAGGGGTGAAACGGCGCCTAAGAGACATGGGCTTTAAGTACTCTATGCTCTTCCCTGCTAAACTACGGATTGAGTACGAGGGCCGAGCTCTGTTCTTCGATGTGCCGGAGAATGTGAGCGACTGGCTGGACACTTTGTCGCAACGCAGGGAAG
This sequence comes from Lissotriton vulgaris, assembly GCF_964263255.1. NCBI lineage: Eukaryota > Metazoa > Chordata > Amphibia > Caudata > Salamandridae > Lissotriton > Lissotriton vulgaris. The sequence goes on from NW_028249996.1 coordinate 90,738, forward strand.
ACCACGACGAGCACTCGGGTGGCGCAACTGGTGGCTCTGATCTCTAGGACTAGGTTCTACTGTGCCGAATATGGCGGTTGGTGTCCCTGATGTCTGTGACTGCTGTTACCTGTGCTTTTTCCGATTTTGATATTTCTCCTGTTTTTACATGGAGGGTGGTGGGAGGGGATTGCAGAGACTCCTTACTCCTCTAGGGTCTTTTTGTAGATTAGTTCATGGGGCGACAGGCACACTGCTGGTCGGGGGGGGGCTTTCTAGTCTGCTGCAGGGGTGCAGGGTGGGGGGTGGTGGTGGGGAAGTTTGTTTGCTTATTCTTTCTTTACTCTTTCTATCTCTTAGGCAATGGATTGTATACATTGATCTGTTTCACTTGTTGTTGAGGCTTGCTGAGGTTGGGTGGGGCCGGGGTCACGATGATGGGGGGTAGGAAACTACGAGTTCTCAGTTGGAATGTTAACGGGTTGGGTGACCGTATTAAGAGAGGAGTTGTGATTCAACTGATTAAACGTCATATGCCAGACGTCGTTCTCCTGCAGGAGACTCATCTGGTTGGAAATACGTGTAAAGCGCTTAATCGTAAAGGGTACAAAATGGTGGCTCATTCTGGGTTCTCCTCGGGATCTCGGGGGCGGGTGTTCTTGTTCGTACCTTCCCTTCCGCTTGAGGTTGACACCACTGTGATCGATGAGAGCGGGCAGTACGCCGCTGTGGCGGGTCGATGGGAAGGGCGTGCCCTTACATTATTTTCAGTTTACGTTCCCCCGGGCCTACAGTCTAGTACTTTCCAGGACCTTGGTGGCGCCATTTTGAATTTGCCTGCTGGATTGCTGATAGTGGGGGGTGATTTCAACTCGGTTTGCTCCGGCTCCTTGGACCGCCATCCGCCTAGAGACCTTCGCGGCTCCCAATTGTGGCTGCCTTCTTTCCTCGAGATGTTGGGGCTGGTGGATAGTTGGCGGCTTTTGCATCCCACGCAATGCCAATACTCCTTCCACTCTGGCGCCCATGGTAGTCTTTCTAGGATCGACTACGTTCTTACATTGGCTGCTCATGCGCCTGCTGTTTCTGAGGCTCGTTTTTTGGCACGGGGTATTTCTGATCATTCCCCGCTGTGGGTCTCTTTTGACTTTGACATTGCCATGTCGGAACGACCGGCGGTTGTCAACCCGCGGTATTTCCGTAATCCCAAGACTCGTAATCTCCTAGCCAAGGCCATCGATCTCTATTTTGCTGAAAACGAGGGATCAGTTGCGTCGGCCGCGACTTTGTGGGAGGCGTTTAAGACAGTCTTGAGGGGTGAGGCCTTTGCACTTATAGCGGAAGCCCGTAGAGCTAGGGATGCTGATTTACTATGCATTGAGGAGGAGATCATGGAGCTTTACTCCCAATTGGATGCTGAGCCCGATCCCGCTTGCCTACATAACCTCTCCCTCAAGCAGTCGGAGTACCGTGACCTTGCTACGAACGCGGCCCTCGCCTTAGCTAAAGAACAGCAGGGTCGAGTATATGACGTCGGCGACAAGGCTGGGAAGTTGCTGGCCTGGCTAGACAAGAGAGAGATGGCTAGCCGTGTTGTACCCGAGATACTGGGGGAGGACGGTGTCGTCGTTACTGATCCAAGTGCCATTGCCGACTCCTTTGCTGACCACTTCCGGGGCGTCTACACCTCTGTCTCGGACCGGTCTGAGACCGATTCGACAGTGTTGCTTTCGGCTGTCGATCTTCCGTGCCTGTCAGACGAGGAGCGCGATGACCTGGACAGAGACGTCTCCATGGATGAGGTCGCGCTTGCGATCCGCTCATTGCGATCGGGCAAGGCACCTGGTCCCAATGGTATCCCAGTTGAGTTATATAAGATCAGGCCGGATGTGGTCTCCCCACACCTGCGCAACATGTTCCTGGAAGCGCGAGAAGCTGGCCTACTTCCCCTTGACCAGAGGTTGGCCACTATTGTGGTCATCCATAAGGAAGGGAAGCCGAGAGATTTGTGTCGTTCATACCGCCCCATCTCTCTCCTGAATGCTGAGCCTAAGATTCTCGCCAAGATACTCGCCAATCGCCTGGTTGGTGTTATTGGCGACTTAGTTCATCCGGACCAGTCGGGCTTTATTCCACACCACAACACTGCCCTTAACTTGCGTAGACTCCACGGCGTCCTGGCCAGGGCCCACACTCTTGAGGAGCCGGCAGTCCTTGCGTCCTTGGACGCCACGATGGCTTTCGACTCTCTCGAATGGAGTTACCTTTGGGCGGTGTTGGCGAAGCTCGGCTTTGGCCCGGTGTTTGTGGGATGGGTGAAGCTTTTGTACGCTGACCCACTGGCTAACGTTACAGTCAATGGCCGTATCTCGGCAACTTTTGCCCTTCACAGTGGCACCAGGCAAGGTTGTCCCTTGTCGCCTCTTTTGTTTGCGCTCGCCCTTGAGCCACTCGCTGCATTGTTACGTACACACCCGGATCTACATGGTATCAGCTGGGCCCCTGGCTTCGAGGACCGAGTCTCCCTTTATGCGGATGATATTCTGATTTACCTCACTTCCCCCTGCAAGTCGCTTATTGTGGCATGTGATGCACTTAGACTTTTTGGCCGGTATTCTGGCCTCGTTATTAACTGGGCCAAGTCTTCCCTCTATGTACTGAAAGGGGACACACCGCGCCTCCCTAGAGGCTGCGGCATCCAGGTGGCCAGCCAGGGCTTTAAATACTTAGGGAATCTATATCTCTGGTAATGCGAAGGCGCGCTATGAACGCAATTTGCTTCTCCCTCTTCTCTGCCTCCGGCGTGACGTGGAGAGTTGGCGCAAACTTCCGCTTTCCTTACTCGGGCGTGCGGCATTGTTTAAGATGATGTCTCTGCCCAGGTTCTTGTACGCCCTGCAGAACACCCAAGATTCGGTTCCCGCCCGCTATTTCCGGGAGGCCGAAGGCCTTCAACGTGCCTTGCTCTGGGATGGCCGACCTCGTATCGCTATCACGAAGCTTACGCTTCCATGGTTTGACGGGGGTATAGCGCTACCGGACATGCGTAGATACTACTGGGCCTTCCAATTGGCGGCCATCAATCACGGTTTCTATGGTCCGGAAAATATCCCTGGATACGCAATGGATAAGTGGCTCTTGAGTGGCGGCAATTACTACAGAGCGCTTTATTCGAGGTCTCTGGACAGGCGGATGTCGGGCCCAACGAGAACGGCGGTCCAGATTTGGAAGGCAATCACCAAGGCTCAGGGCTGGCAAGGCAGGCTGACTAGATTCACCCCACTGTACGACTCAGATATTTTGGGCAAGTTATGGCACACCAAGGGGTTTGATAAATGGGACCTAATAGGTATCTCCAGGGTGGATGATATGTTGTCGAAAGGTGAGATTAAGACCTTCTCCCAACTGCAGGCTGAATTTCAGCTGGATACCTCAGAGTCTTTCCGGTATGCCCAGTTGCGACACGCATTGCTTTCTGCTAAACCTGATGAGGGGGCGATTCCAGAAAGCTCCCCGTTGGAAGACAGGGTGCTGGACGGTCATATGCCCGACAGTGCCATCTCACTGTCTTATAAGAAACGTATTAATGTTCGCACTGACCTCCTCCTGGGTGTGCGGGAACAGTGGGTGCGTGACGGATTGGAAATCGACGATGAGGATTGGCAGAGTGCAGTCTCTTCCCCTAAGGAGGTTGCCATTTCCTCTCGTCTCAGGCTGGTGCAGCTCAAAATCCTGCATAGGGTGTATGTGACTGGCCCCCGGCTTGTGCATATGGGCTACTCGATGGATGGGCTTTGTCGCCGCGGCTGTGGTGCCCTTGCCACCTTTATGCACATTCTCTGGGAATGCCCCGCCATAGCCTCCTACTGGAGACGAGTGCACCGGATTATGGATGAAGTAACTGGGGTAGTAGCGACTGCGGAAGCTAGGAGATGCCTCCTCAACATTTGGGGACCAACAGACCACACTGTGGCTCAGACGCAGTGGGTGACCCTTGGCAACATGGTGGCTAAACGCGATATTGCTCAGAAGTGGGGGGCTTCGACAGCTCCCATGGTGGTGCAATGGAAAGCCAACATGGATTGGTGTATGTTCAGGGAAAAGACAGTCTATGTTGCCAGGGGGAAACCCAAAAAATGGTTGAAGCTGTGGGGAGCCTGGAATATCTATAGGGGAGACATTTGTGTACCCCCGGAACCTGTCTCGTTAGAGGAACATTTGTCACCGTAGCCTGTGACACCAACTGTGACACGTTGAAAATTCTATCCTGTTCTCCCTTCCCCCCCCCCCTTGTCCTGCTCTATTCTCCTGTTTCCGTGCCTGTGTTCCCATTGTTCCCCCCCCCTGCCCCGCTGCTAACGCCTCACTGGTTTTTACTACCCCATTGCCACTCTTTTTACGCCTTTCTGGCGCCTTTTTCTTTTTCTCTCTTTATGTTCCTTTGAAAAAAGATAAAAACAACCTTCATTGTACTGTGACATTGATTCTTGTACTATTGCCCTCCTGGTTACAAATGCTGCCTTGCCTCCGGGATGTCAGGCTGAATAGCTGTGTGCACTTTTTCAAATAAAGGTTTTAAAAATTTAAAAAAAAAAAAATCTTTAGTCTCTAGCTCAGAATTTCAGTTCTGCGGAAGGTTAGCTTACCCATACAG
>NW_028249997.1:0-116529 GCF_964263255.1 Lissotriton vulgaris
TCATAGCAGAAGATCCCAGGCACTGGCAGGTGAAGCCTTTGATGGCACTGAGACTTCTTGACAGGAGGGAAGCTAAATTCAAGCCCTTGGAGAACCCTGGGCGCAGGAAACAGAAAGTAAAGTTCAGTACTTTCACTCCCAGAACAGAAGCAGCAAAGCAGCAGGCCACCATAGCAAAGTGGCAGTCCCTCCTGACAGCTTCTCCAGCTCTTCTTTTTGGCAGAATGTCCTCAGTCCAGAAGTGTTCTGATTTTGGGGTGTCCAATACTTATACCCCTTCCTGCCTTTAAAGTAGGCAAATGTCAAAGGAAAGACTTTGTAGTGCACATGCCCCTGCCTTTCTCTGACCTGGCTCCAGAAACACTACAGGAGGGTGGAGACAGCTTTGTGTGAGGACAGGCACAGCCCTATACAGGTGTCAGGGACAACTCCTCCCACCACAATAGCTCAGGAAAGCCCATCAGCCTGGTGATGGAACATCAAGACCATTATCCATATTTGAAAAACGTACACTCTGCTTAGGACTCTCGTTCTGCCCTAGCAACTCCTTCAATTATCCCGAAACCAGAATTGACATGTTCAAATTTATCAGAAAAGTTAAACAAAAAAAATGGCACAGACTGAAGGGAACACCTAAGGTGCAACAAGCTGTACTCAGTAATGAAGAGAACACCTATCTCAGCATAAAAGATAGGGAAACGATTATTGCAATGCCAGGAATCAGGACCACATGACCTGGACGCTGAATCAGAAGTAAGAACAGATAAACCAGCCAATACCAAATTCAAGCCCAAATCGGTCTTTTCACCTACTATGCCACATGATAATATTGATGCCTTCCATGAGACCACCATCCTTGACTTGATGAACTTTCGTAAAAGTAGAAATCTCAGAAATAATAACTCCACCAACTTTTCCAAATAACAATGGGAGTTCATCAAATCCCTCAGTGAAGATGAGAATATCATCATCCACCCTGAGGACAAAGGGGGAAACATTGTACTTTGGGAAGGGGGTCATATATCAAGGAAGCTACCAGACAACTAGCTGATACTAGATTTTATGTCACCACTACCATGCAGGAGTAAAACGACAGTATCATGAACATATGGGATACACCCAAAGGTTATAAAGATAAGGGGATCCTCCAATGGGAGGAATATTGATACTTGAAATCTGATTACCCTAGAACCCCGATTTTTTACCTTCTACCAAAGATGCACAAGAACCCCAGGGAGCCCCCAGGGAGACCCATTGTGTCATCCACTGGCTGTGTTACCGACAATATCTCTAAAGACATTGACCACTTTCTCTGTGAATATGTTGAGAAACTACCATCACATGTTAGCGACACTAAATATTTCCTGGATAAGATTAAGGACATTACATGGAAAGAAGGTTACCATATGATTTACCTTGATGTGAGCTCATTATATTCCATAATTGATCACTCACTAGGAATAAAATGCTGCCATTACCTCAACACACGCGAAATGTGCTACCTTGAACATACTGAAATGCTATAGAATCGATGCAATTCTGTCTTCTTAACAACATGTTCATATTCAATGGTAGCATGTTTAAACAAATACTTTTTTTAAATTTTATTTTTTTATTTCAAAAACCTTTATTGAAAATCAAGCACAGTACATCAACGTAATGGCATTCGGAAAATGGTTTCTGACAAATTAAAACATGTTGTTGGCGTCTTCCAGTGCGTGACATTTTGTTCTAATAAATGAAGAAGCATTTCAATGTAACAAAACCCAAGTTCCCCCCACCCCCCTACTGAGCTTGACATATATTGGAAGAAGCTAAATTACAGTGTCAATGGCAAATGTGAATCACAGAGATCAATATATAGCTCGTACAAGGTATATAACAGAGCCCACTTTTAGTAAATGTTCCGACCCAGTTTAGTAGGTGTGGTCATTTCAGTACATATGGAACTGGGAACCAGTAGTAAGTCCTTCAGTTCGACCAAGGCACAAAGCTAACCAATTGGGTGTAACTACGACGTGTTTGGGGCCGTACCCGGTGTGACTGGACAGTCTGTCATATGAGTGCTTTAAACTGCGGACAGCTGGGCATCTCCGTCAGTGCCACCCAACCCGTCGGGTTCCACTTCATCCTCTGGCAACTGACGAAGGAGATAGGACGACAGTGGTCCACAAATGTCTTTCGGCCTCGACCTCGACCTCAGAGGCAGTAGCTCAGCGTATTTATGCAACTGTTCTTGCCAGGTGGACATGTTTGTAATCCAGCGCCCAGGACCCCACTTACATGCAACCAATCTTTTTGCCAGAAGGAGACTTATTGCCAGAAACTTTTTATGACCGTGACAACCGGTTGTATCAAGCCTACTAAAGCTATCATAGGGCAGGGCGTATTGTCTACATTAAGCATATCAGAGAGGCCCTTAAACACTTCTGCCCAGTAATCTGCAGTTTGGGGACAGGACCAAGCTAAGTGAATGAAGTCAGCTCCCGCCGCCCCACATCGCGCGCAGCAGTCAGTTTCTCTTAAGTGGAATTTGTGCAGTTTGGCTGGGGTATGATACACGCGGTGTAGGAATTTGTAATGTATCAAGCGTAGTCTCTTGTTCCCTGTGATGGCATTAGTCTGTGTGCAACTAACCTCCAATTGTTTGTCTTTAAGAGGTGCAGGTAGATCCTTGTCCCACTCTAGTCGAACCTTGAGGGGAGTAGATCTGGGGGTGTTCTGAACCTGTTTGTAGAGCAGTGATATTACATGGCGTGGGGTCTCCGGCTGCAATATTGCATGTAGAGGCGCAAAGGTTTCAGGCTCCTCAGGAAAGGAGGGGGTAATCGCACGGACCCCCTGTCTAATGTGAGTGTATAGGAATGTGTCCATCACTGAGGGTGATCGCTCCCCAAAGAACTGCTCCGCAGTGCGGAATCTGTTCTGCACATATAGGTCGCCCCAGAACCGGTAACCTAGTTCGGTAAGTAATTTCCGACAGATCGCCTCACAAGTAACCGCTAGGCAGGGGTCATGTGCTAGTGGCGCTCTGGGGGAGTAGAGAAACGTGGTGTCCATGGCGTGAGCCAAGCGACGCCAGGCTATTGCTGTACAGTCTACCATAGACGGATCCGAGTCCCTGTAACCCGTGGGGGAGTAGATGTATCCATATTTTTCCAGTGGGCCATATGTCCGTCCTCTACAGCCAGATGAGCCATGTATGGTGGTGGTGGAACCAATAGACGGCGAAGTGTGCCTGGGCGCATTGATAGTATTGTTCGAAGTTGGGGACCTCAAACCCCCCCTGATGAAACAGTAACATGAGCGTATCGAGACTAATTCGTGCTTGTTTACCCCCCATATCAGTCTTCTGAGCTGCGACCTCAGCGTGTTAAAGAAGAAGCAGCCCAGGTCATATGGTATTTTGACAAAGAGGTACAATAATTTGGGAAGTATCACCATTTTGATGAGGGCTACTTGACCCGCCATTGAAAGTGGGAGGCGTATCCACCTAGTGATGCTGTCTGTTTTCTTATTGATCGCCGTACCATAGTTAGCCCACATCATGGCGTTTTTTTGTCTAGTAACCCGAACACCCAGGTATTTTAATTCATCCGTCTCCCACACTAAAGGGAAGTCTAGTTGGTGAGGGTGTGTGTTGTCATTGAGCGGGAATATTGCGGATTTTGCCCAATTTATGTCCAAATTTGGTAATTTCACGCAGCACAGGATTTAGGTTGTCCTGAGGGTTTTTTATGTACAGCGCCATATCGTCTGCGTTGAGCGAGACTAATAATTGCCTACTGGGGTATATGAGGGCCCGGTGGTTGTGCCTCTGACGGAGTTTCGCGGCTAGGGGCTCTATAGCGATCGCGAAGAGGATCGGAGATAGGGGGCATCCCTGGCGTGTCCCCCTTTGAATATAGAAAGGGGCAGACTTTGCCCCATTTAGCAGCACAGTTGCTGTCGGTCGGTGATATAGCAGCTTCACCCAATCTATGAAGTTGAAGGGCACTCCCAGACGCTGCAGGGTACCAATTAGGTAGTCCCATTCGAGCGAGTCAAAGGCCTTGGTAGCATCAAGGAATACCGCCACTGCCTCGCAGTTCGGGTCAATGTCTTGCAACACTGCATATAGGGTACGCAAATTGTGGGAGGTGGCACGATTAGGAACAAATCCCGCTTGGTCCGGTAGGACCAGGCATTCCATGAGGAGGTTGAGGCGAGTTGCCAGGACTTTAGCCAATATTTTTTGTCACAATTTAGTAGGGACAACGGGCGATAAGAATCGCAATGGGCCGGAGGTTTATCGGGTTTGAGAAGCGAAGTAATGAGAGCTTCGCGCATAGTGAGAGGGAGGCTGCCCCTTCTAGCGCCGCCTAGAATACCTGTTTTAATATGGGGGCTAATATGGGAGCAAATGTTTTGTAGAAGTCTATTGGGAGGCCGTCGGACCCCGGGGCTTTAACAGAGTGCATAGCCATGATTGCCTCCATGATTTCGTCCAATTCTAATTCTAAGTGTAGACATTTTTGCTGGGTATTGCCTAACCAGGCAAGGGCCACATCCTCGAAATAGGTGGGCAAATCGAGCGGTTCAGTTCTGTGAGAGGAATAGAGGGCACGGTAATACTCTTGGAAGACTCTGAGTTGATCGGGTAGATTCCGACATAGTGTGCCCTGAGCGTCGTGGATTTCAGTAACATAATTTGCAAATTTAGGTGGGCGGACTGTGTTAGCCTGGGCTCGTCCCGGTCTATCCCCCTCCCGTATATGCGCGCAGTGTGGGGTTTCCCCAAAAATGGACATTCCCTATCCACAACTGTCGTGTATTCAGTAAGTTTCTCTCTCAGTTGAGCCTGGAGCAGTTTGTCATCTGGTGTTTGAGCGATGTTGCGCTCCAGCGTCCGTAATTCCCTCTCCATTTTGTGTAAATCATCCCGTAGGGATTTAAGAATCCCCCCTCCTTTGGCAATACACCAGCCCCAGACTGTGACCTTGAACGCCTCTCACACCGTTGTGACGCTGGAGACAGAAGATATGTTTCGTTCAAATAAATCACGGATGTCCTGCTCCATTTCAGTTCTAAGAGCTGTGTCCCTGAGGTGAGCAGGATTAAGGGGATGTGGAGTTCCAGCAGGACCGGGGAGTGGTCGGAGTAGGTGCGGGCCAGGTGGGTAACATTTTTAAGCCAATGGGCCATGCCTTCCGATATAAAAATATAGTCCAGTCGTGCCCAGGAGGAGTGAATGGTCGAGTGGTGTGTGCCCTCTCGCAGAGTAGGGTGGGCGTGTCGCCAGGTATCTATCAGGCCGTGTTCATCATGGGCGGGTTGTTCAGAGATAATTTTGTCGGGGGGAAATGGTTCCTCCCAGAAAATTGTTTTTAACAGATTGGTGGTGGTGTTCCATGGTTTACAATTTGATTTGCTCTTGAAGAAGAAGAAAAAGCCTTTGCAGGTGAGCCAGAGCAGTGTTTATGGTAAATGTTAGAGGTAGATGGAATGTTTCAATTCTCCTAAATTTGCCAACTGCTCCTTTCTTGGAATGTCAGGGGCATCGGTAACATGGTGTAGTAACACAAATTATATGCTTACTTAAGGAGTCCCAAGAGACCCATTTATTATGAGTGGAAGGCCTTACACTCACACAGAAAAGGAAGGAAGATATATAGTGTGGCTCACTGGTTAGAGGCGGCAGACCCGAGAGCAGAGGACGGCCCGGGACCAGGGTTCGATTCCCGGCGCGGCAGGTTTCTGGACCAGGGTCAGCGGACTCGATAATTCTCTCGCCTCGGTGCCCACTCTGATCAGCGATCACACTCGGCAACTCTGGGCATTAGCTTGCCTCATCTTCACTAACGGCCCCACCAGACCGCCGGGGATGCCTGGTCTCACCCTGGAGATACCCATTAAGGGACCATCTCTCAGGGAAGCCAGGAAGGGTTTTGCAGCGGTCGAAGCGCCTTGGGACCCTCCGGGTAAGTAGTGCGCTATATAAATGCTTATACATACATACATATAGGCATTTCCTTGCTATATAAACATATTCTACACCTTACCCCTCCCAAAAACACACCTATGTCAAACAATGGGAGAGGTTGCTTAATGAGGACATTCTGGATGACATATAGGATGCCATCTGGCAGAGAGCCTCCAAACCATCCATTTGTCTCTGATGCAAAAAGAACACGTATAGTATATTGACACAGTGGTATCTAACTCCGGTAAGACTTTCCAAGATGGTTGGATGCTCAGACTTGTGCTGGAAGGGGTGTGTTGAGCGATGCACGTTCCGCCATACCTGATGGTCCTGTCCCCATGTCCAGAAGTTCTGCAATTAAGTTTTTCATACGGTACAAATAGTCATTAACATTATTTGCCTCTATTCGCTCTACTGGCGGATCCGGGGGGCATTTTTCCCACGACCATCCCTCAGGGGAGTTTGTTCTCCCCCTCCTCTTGGCAGCCAGATTGAACATTGCCCAGATGTGGACGCAACCACATGCTCTATCCCTGAATATGTGGTGGGGAGGTTGTGGTTGATTCATACCATGTAGAAATTGACGGCAATTATCAGGAGTAGGGTGGGCTAATTTGATACAATGTGGCGCCACCTACATAAGGAGGCAACAGAGGGTGGGCGGGTTCCAACTGACAATGTCTAGAACTTTGCCAGTGGTGGACATTCATGTTATGTCCCCTTCGTACTCAGGGAGCGGCTCAGCAGGGGATTCACATCCAGATTATTGGCCTTGTGCCGCTTTCACACTAAGAGGAGGCTTACGCTATGTCTCCCTTATAATGTGTTTTTTTCCTGTCTATTTGTGAAATGAGGAAAAATTACAAGGGCGGCCATCGGATTTTTTAAATGTATGTGAATGTTGCACTCATTATTTCACTGTGCATGAAGATCAACTGTTCTGCTTTTCATATTTTTATGCAAGGGGTCTCCCGTTATGGGTGAGGAACCCGACTCTATGTCCTACACAGGGAGCGCAGAGAGACAGAAGTAACTAGAGGGGCACTTAGATGGCACACAGATTGAGTTCCTTGATAGTTTGACAGGTAGCCTTATCCATTTGTTACCTTTGCCAATAGTATGCTAACTTTATTTTAGATATTAACTTAAACAGTTCATGTCCACCTCAACTGGGTACAAAGACAGCTGAGAAACGTAAAGACTGCATAGGGAGAAGGAGCCTGACTTATACTTAAAGAGGTGCTCACCCCTTGAACTAGGACTGCATAAACGTGGAGAGAATGCCTCTCTCTGCGCTAAGAGCACTGCAATGGTTTATTCACCGCAGGAGGTCTGCACCCTGTACGTTAAGTACTCCTATATTCAAAGCCTGATGGCCCACATCATGGCATTATAATACAATGCCTGGTTGGCATTCACTCATTCTAGAACCAAGAGAGAGATGAAACACACCAGTCATTCTAACTAAAGGTTGAATACTGTATCACAACTGTCCTGTGGTAAGGTCCTGGAACCGATGGCCTACTGGCCAAATGTTATGCCACTTAAAAGGTGCTGGCCACACTATACTAAATTGTATCTATGCAAGACCGAAAGACACTTTATCACCTCCTACTAAAGAGACAATTATAGTTGCACCACCAAAACCTCACCAAGAATTACTGGATAAAACAGCAAACTGCTCACTGTCAAAAGTAAGCCTTGACCAACAAATCTTAGTTAACATACTAGCCATCATACTGATACAGGTTTGCAGTTTTTGGTTCCCCCAGATTAAAACGATTTTGCCCAGGTATGAGCACATCACCTGGTACAGGTAGATTGTCCACTTGCTGGATAACGCCAGATATCATTTAAAAGCCGGGGGTGTGTTAGTCAATATGGATGGCTGCCCTAACAGTTCCCCTCTGGGACATAGAGATCCATGGGGACTGACTGTATCTGAGCTTGCAATGTCGCATACCCATTGCCTGAGATCTTGATGGCCAACTCAGTGAGATCCTCTGCAGTGTTTTTTTTCCTCCCCTGGTCTTTAATCACTGATCACTGTCGGGACCTCAATCAGCCTTCGCCCATCCCTGTCCCCGCCCACCCACCAGGACCTATACCCTGCTTACTTCCCTAGGCAGCTGTGACGTAGCTACTTTTGTCTGATGCCCGATGGAGCTACCTCGCTAGCTAAAGGGGAGATGGACTTTGGACTCCCTCCTTGACCATCCCCTAACCAGCCGGACTTTGGGCAAACGCTCCTGAGTCTCTCCTGACCTTATCTCCCCCCCCTCCCTTCCCCCACCCTTCACCCCTCTCCGTTCCTACTCTTTCCAGCTTCTGTCCTTTGCCCTCACCTGCCCTTGCCCTTTGTCCCCACTCTGTTTTTCTGTGAACATCTTCCCTCGCCACTTGAGACCGAACTATTTTGTCTGATGCCCGATGGAGCTACCTGGTTTAGCTATAGGGGGGATGGGCCGTGGATTCCCTCCTTGGTCGTCACCTACCCATTCGGTCTTTAGACAGACTTCCTTTCGTCTCTCCTGTTGTCTCTTCCCTTATCCACCCTTTCTCACCTCCCCTTCCCCCTCCACTACTTTTCTCTCTCCTTTCTCTCCTCTCCTGATGTATTGCCTATTTTTTGATGTAATGAGTAATTGTTGATCTTTTTCAGTTACATTGTTGAATCTCATGTAAAGCGCTCTGATAACTTCGGGTCTAGCCAGCGCTATATAAAACTCTTTAAATAAAATAAATAAACATGGGGAGATTGAACTTTGACATACCCTGGGGTCCACATCTATTACCAGTTTCAAGAAGTCATGGTTGACAACATGAACATGTCATTAAAGGCAATCAGAGGTTGTGTCCTCATCTTCTTGGAGACGACTAGGAGAGCCTCATTTAAACTTCTGTGCTGTCTGAACTTGAATACTATTTTGTCAGTATGCTAGTGTTTATTCTGCAACTTATATTCAGGGAAGTTAATACTGTATTGATAGAATCAAGAGGGAATGGCATGGTTAAGGTTGCCCTTAATAAGCCACAAATACTAATGACTGAGAGCAGACTATGTCCACAGGACGTTGGGGTACACTATCTAGTAATCCAGTCACACTTAGTGAACTCAGGCAGCTTTGTAGGAATACAATTCATAAAGAGAGCATTAGGTCGAGTAACAGTGGAGGAAGTCTTGGTGAGTGCCTATGCATAGCCGAGATTAAGGAGTACTGCACAATATTGCAGGAAGAAGCTGTACAGAAAAAAATAGAACTAACATAGCACGTGCTTTGGAATTTCCCTTGTAGTATCTTCCTATGTATTGTTCTACTGCACAACCAAATCCATCAGTATGTATAGGAGCAGGTCTACTTTGTGGTGTGAGACTCAAAATCGAATGACATGATGCATGACTTTGACAATATTAGGTTAACACACATCCCAATGGGGACATTTATAACAAACAGATCTCTTGCCAGAGCAGCATGACCAACCTGGGCGTACGAGTCGGCTGATCTCCTGAAGCACAGAGTACTTAGTCTGATGTTAGGGGAGCGAGAAAATGTATCCCTTTTATAAATAGAGCCGTACAAGACACAAGGAAATTTAGAAGATCTGAGACCAATATAGTCTGTTGATATGGGTAGAGAACTGACAACAAATTGAAAAAGAAGCTACCATTAGCTACCCTGCTAAAGTGCAATGGCAGTTTCATATAAAAGTAATTAAACTTTTTACATCACAGATAGTTGTCTTAGATGTAGTTCTGCTGCTGCAGAAGTTTACTAAATAGTGTGGGTGTCCTGACATCAGATAATTCGCCAGATGTGACAAGCCTGAACACAGCAATCACAGGCAGATGTAACCTTTAACATCTGAAATGTGGGAAAAGTTGACCTGCACATTTGCAGGCTTAGCACTCTTGTTATGAACTGGATAACCCTTGTGCTTCTCAAACCTACATCGAGACATGGCGATAATTGCCCGTGACCAAGGCTCCTTTGGCCTAGATGGCATGAGCAGTGCTAGTATTGCTTAACCAAATTTTTCTATATAAAAAAGAAAACCTTTAATAACTCAGGCATGAGATGTTTGAATTAAGTATAAACTGCCCAGTGATATTAGTGGCATTTGGGATCTGGTTAGGTGCATATTTGATCAAGCTAAGTTATAGCTGAATAAAAAGAGGAGAACTTTGCTTAGCTTAAATAACTGAATGATGCACCACAAGGATTGGAACAGCTGGTCACTGTAAGAAGGAGACTATGAACCCAGAGGTTCTAATGCAGTTCTGGGGGGAAGCTCCCCTCCCACCGGGATTGGTGCCTGCCTGGGAGAAACAGAGGATGGGCCTGCCCAGGTGTCAGTTAACATTTGCCTGTGACAGGATAGGCTTCTTTGAAGTTAATCAAGTTCCTAGGCACAGCTCACTGGTTATCCTGTCTAGGGAACAATCCTGTCAAGAGCAGTTTTCACAACTCATCAAAGCGGCTACTCAGCTGCCAAATGACAGTTGAGATCATTCAAATGGGCTCCCAGAGGCTTTAGGTAGGTAAAGGTAATTTTGTAAACTTACCTTTTCCTTAATCGTTATAAAAAAAAATGTTACCATTTATTTGGATTTTGAATAACTGTTAAAAAGAGTCTTTGAATTATATTTCTAAATGTTTCTTAACCAAAATTGTCATTACTTAATTACATAATCTCACAATGAAAATCTGATATGGGATGATAGTAGCAAAGTCCATGTCAGCAGATCTCTTAAAAATTTCCCGACCAGGCCCAGTGGCCAGTACCCCAGGGTCCCCAGAAAGGCTCTGCTCATCCAGGTGGTCCCTGAGGAAGTTAAATAGACCCCAAGGCCCTAAGTGCACTCACTCCATCACTTTGGAAGAACTCCAGGGCAGGTGCTCACATTGTGGCTTTAGACTCACACCGCGAGACCCCCCTATTCTCAGTGGGGGCCTCTTTCAAACTAGCTTTACCCAATTGCAGGTCTATGCCTAAGCACACAACTGAAATCCATGTGTTGTTAAAGGAGTCTGGTCCTGAGGTTCTGTTTCTCATGGAAACTTGGCTCACCGCCAGTTTAGAGCCAGATATCGTCCAATCTTTGCCTTCTGGATATCTAATCCAGAGGCAAGACAGAACAACAGGGGTGGGAGGCGGTATCGCCATTATCTACAAAGACCATCTGACCTGTAGACTACTAGGGAGTCCGCTGTCAGACTGTGAGAATGTGGATTTCTCAATTGAATTCACACCCTTACTTTCACTCTTCGGAATACTAATTTACAAACCTCCTAGATCATTGGGCCAATTTGGTGAATCTCT
This sequence comes from Lissotriton vulgaris, assembly GCF_964263255.1. Lineage (NCBI taxonomy): Eukaryota > Metazoa > Chordata > Amphibia > Caudata > Salamandridae > Lissotriton > Lissotriton vulgaris. The sequence continues at coordinate 11,285 of NW_028249997.1, forward strand.
GCTGGAAACAGTTATGATCCAGACTAGCTCCTCGACGAACTTGACCCTCCTTGGAGATTTTAACCTTCACTTTGATGACCCCTTGGCATTCACAGCAATCGAACTAGGGTATGGCCTGAGGGTATGCCAACTCCACCAGAAGGTTTCCCAAGCAACCCATATTAAAGGTCACCTTCTTGACCCAATTTTCTCAAATCTGGCGGAACTAAAAGGGGAAGCCCACAGCCCCTTGCCATGGTCAGATCATTTTTTAATTCCATTTGTATGGGCCCCATTGAACCCGGTTATGCACACCCAGTCCACATGAATTTTAATCTGTCGTTGGCCTAAGCTCTATGTAGAAGGTTGGATCCAGGAACTGGAAAACTCCAAACCAAACTTGGAATGTAACCCAGTCATGGACTATCAAAATTTCACACACTGGATTGAGGGGTCACTGAACAGTGCTCCCGAAGAAATCTATAGAGAAGAAAATAGGTCCTAATAAATCTGCATGATTCTCTCCTAAATTGCACGTTCTAAAACAACAATGCAAAAAACTGGAGAGGACATGGAGGAAATATTTCTCACACATTAAGAAACAGGAATACAAAGCAGCCATCAGAACTTACAAGGCTGGAATAAAACAAGCCCAGGCCACCTATTATTAGGAAAGGATTTATTTGGCAGGCAATTCTGCTAAAGAGACCTTTCTTATAGCCAAAAAGCTTCTCAAAGTCCCGGACCCACCAGTGGCACCCCATCCTTCAGGATACCGCTGTAATGAACTCGCAAACTACTTCGCCGTCAAGGTACATAATATTCTCAAGCAGCTCCCACAAAGAGATATTGATACACCTGAACCGACGGCCGCAAGCCAACCTGGAGTTAAACACCAGCTGGAGACCTATATCCGATGACTCAGGAGTCATTTTTTGCTACCTTAACCTCTGTCAAATCGGGGTCACCACTCGACCCTGCACCAGCCAACATTTTAAGATTGGTAGGGCCCATAGTTGCCCCGATCATGACCAGCCTTATTGCATTAGGCATAGTCGCCCCGGAATGGAAAAGAGCAATGGGGAAAGCTCTGCTAAAGAACTCAACCTGTACCTTGCAGAGTTGGGCAATTATCGTCCAATCTCGCTATTCCCGGTAATCCGCAAAATTGCAGAAAAGCATGTTAACCATATGCTTTCCACTTTTCTGGAGTCCAATGACCTGCTTCACCCCTCACAAACTGGCTTCCACCTGCGTCAAGGCACTGAGACCACCTTATTAGAGGTGGTAGAAGACGCGAGAAAAATTCTCGACACTGGAGGCACGTCGGCCATCATACTCCTCAACTTACGTGCGGCCTTCGATACGGTGAATCACTGTATCCTGGCTCACCGGCTTAGGACTATAGGATTGTCCGGCAAGGCGTTATCATGGCTCCAATCCTTTCTAAGGGATAGGTGCTTCCAGGTTTTTCAAGGTGACACTTCCTCTAAACTATCCCCCTCAGGTGTGGAGTCCCACAGGGCTCATCTTTGAGCCCAACCCTTTTTAATGACTATATGTCTCCACTGGTGGATATTGTTTCCCCCTTTGGGATTCATATAGTTACATATGCTGACGACACTCAGTTAGTTGTGTCTCTAACCCAGGCCAACCATACATCCTCCGAACTTCATGCCTGTCTGGAGGAAGTTACCAAATGGAAGAGCCTGTCTCATCTAAAACTTAATGCCGATAAAACGGAGCTCCTGTTCTAACACCTGTTCTAACACCATGTGGCCAGCGTGTATGGGCCCTGCACCCAGCCCTAAAACTGAGATAAAAAGCCTGGGTGTTTGGTTGGACCATGATCATACATTTAAAGTCCAAGCCAGAAAGACAGCTGCTGCATGTTATGACATGCTAAGAATGATACGCAAAGTGGTGCCCCTCCTACCGGATCAAGCAAAATAAAACGCTGGTCCAAGTGCTTATCATCTTCAGGTTAGACTATGGTAATGCCCTTTACTTGGGCACCCCAAATGCAGTCACCACAAAATAGCAGATCATACAAAACACCGCCGCGAGACTGCTTACTGGAACCCACAATCGCTGCTCGGCAAAGCCGGCACCAGGCGCCTTCCACTGGTTACCGGTGCAGGAGAGAATTTATTTTAAAGCCCTTTGTGTTGCCCATAAGACTCTAGGAGGAAATGGACCTCCTATTATAAAAGCCATTGTTCACCCCTACAAGGCCAATCGAAGCCTCTGCTCTGATGAGTTGTATCTTGCATCGGTACCTAGGATTAAGAAGGCCAAAAGTGGCGGCCGACGTTTCCCATATAATGCCTCAAAACTATGGAATAGCCTGCCGCTGCATATGCGTAGGGAACCTAACAATTTAGCATTCCAGAAATAACTAAAGACGTGGCTCTTCCCTTAGACGTCCTGGTCAACTCTGGTAACCGCTACAGCGCTGGGATGCTCCCGGGTAGCCATTCGCTATATAAAAACCATTTCATTCATTCATTTCTCCCTCCTGCTCAGGATCATAAACTTTAAACAAAATAGCTCAGAATGGGCACCGAATACAGCTTAGCGGACTGTGATTGTAAAAAATACTAGATAGGGACCTGCAAAGCTGCTCAAAGTTGTCAGCTTACTGAAAACAATAATCTGCAAGCCTGTTTCTCACATTTCTTCATTCATCACACTGCGCAACATGGAAAGGGAGCAGTCAGGCCGCATAACCCACTTGGAATGAAGGTGCCATCTTGGAGAGGGAAATAAACAGGATGTGCCACAGGGTACAGCAAATCTATAAGCAGCCACCACAGTAAAGATTTAAGAATGGAGGGACTTTTCTCTTTCTTCCCCCATACTGTGGGGCCATGTGTAAGACTTCGAGATATGCCTAGTCATTCGACACACCAAACACACCAAGACAAAATTCTTGTTATTTACAAAGAACAATAAAGAATCAGTGCAAACCTGTTTCAATAACATGAACATTGACATTTTCAAGCCACAACCTTCACCAAATGCCAAGTCACTTGAATTCTCCCTGAATGCCAACCTCAGGATCAAGAAATACTGGCTGAAAATAAAGATGGCCTAGTACTAGCTCCCTCTTCCAAACAAAGTGGAACTGTTTATTTTACAAAGCAACTTCAGAACTGGTGTTCAAGCCCTGAATAGTGTAACACCTTGCTCCAAGGCCTCCCAGACTCCACACAAGCGTCCCTCAAGGACAACTTTTATGTCTCAGCATGTCTCATCCAGGGCCATAAGAAATATGATCAAATCACCCCCACCCTGATGGAACTCCATTGGCTCCAGTTGCTGGCCCGCACCATTTTCAAAACCAGGTGCATCATTTATATAGACATGACCAGCACTCATGCATAACTCGCAGACAAACTTACTATCTCTGATGGTTCTCTGCACATCTACAAAATCATCAGACTGCAAACTAAGAAGGGTAAAAAAAAGACACAATCAGCAGGCGGGATCTTCCATTTATACACCCAGGATCTGGAGCAACATCCCTGTATCCATCAGACCACCACAAAGCTGCTCCAATTTAGGAAAGAGTTAAAAAAACACCTCTTTAAAGAACACTATACATTACAATCCTTAACAATCCACAAACCATTTATCTCTCTTATCACTCTTTGACTTTATCCTTGTCTTTGGCCCTGAACAGTTCTCTGCAGCCTTTTGGTTAGGTACCACTATACATATGGAGAACCCCCAAGGGAATAAGGGGGCACATAGAACAGCTTCTAGAGGAAAGTGTAACCTTTGGGAAGTCATCAGATGACCACAGATAGTGTATAATTTTGGGGCAGCACACTTGCATCCGTTTCATAACTCTCCTTCTCCCACTCAACAGCAACGCCTCTTAAAAGACTGAAAGCCACGGAAGTAAGCACTGAAGAGCCAGAAAGAAATACCAACATATTATAAAGAAGAGAGTGCAGACTGAATGGAGCCCAAAACCTGAAGGATTGGACAACTCATTCACTATGGTGTGAAGGAAAGAAGATGCACAAATAACCAAGGAGACTCTCCCTTTGATGATTCAGTGCCTCTGAACAGAGTGGATAGAAGACCTGCAACAGATGGCAGAGAGGTATACAATCTGTAGGAGACCCTTCTTTGCTTATGGCAAGATGCCAATGGCCTGGGGTCATTAAATCTGAACGTCATTAATTATGAGGTGAATCCCACCTCGAGGCAACGGTGAATCCTACCTTGAGCCCCACCCACATAGCTGGATGCCATAAAGAGCTACATTTCCAGCAGTCTTCCTGTTTTGTCCTGTCTTGCTTGGAAGAGGACTCTGGAAGTATGTAGAAGATGGCCTTGCTGGGCTTGGTCATCCATCTTTGCCCCCCTTTAGGGGCCCCTTCAAGGCTTGGGCCTTCATCTGTGTAGTTATCTAGGTCCCCCTGTACTGGTCAAGGGACAAAGGGGTCGAGGCCATGCTATGTAGGAATCAGCTGGAGATGGTGCATGAGAGTAGAACTGTAGGACTTAATTGGATGTTGTTGTTGGGAGACATCTTAACCATGGAAGCAGCTGTATTCATCCTCGACTGTGTGGAGTAAAATCTGGTATTGCACACCCCATGGTTGGCTGAGGGAGCCTGGCCGGGGTCAGATTAGCTCCCAACAGATTTTACGGGATCTCCCTTTATGAGGTGGGCAATTTAAAACCAAATGCACAAGGCATGTGTTTTGGTTTATTAGGCGCGCATGCACTGACTTTAGTTTCAACTCCAACAGCATTGCAATGGAGCGCTGTGATGGGCAGTGACTGTCAAAAAGTTAGACTCTGCATTTCATTCATCTAATGTGCTCTTTACAATCAAAGAATGCCTGAATAAAAATATACATCTGTAACTTAATTCATTTCTGGGAGGCTGTATGGTGCTTTAGTTATTCATTTTGTAAATCCCATTCACAAGTGGGGAAACATTTTTACTTTATTGTAGGTTGCTGAGGATGGGTGCTATATTACTCTTTGTTTCCTGTCCACTTATTTAGTGTCAAAGGAGGGTGCACCAGGTGCTATGGCACTGGGTCACATGGTTCCTGGGGCCCAATGAACTCAAACGGTGTTTTTTATTTGCTTCCCATACAGTGGACAGGGGAGTCTACTTTTATGGTGTAAATCAGAATCCACGGCACCCCCACTTCGATATTGGAAGTTATTAAAATAAAAAAGTGAAGGAAAGCAAAATACTTTGGCTTTCCCACTTACAACTACTGTCCCTTTCCGGGGCACTGAATAGTCATGTTCAGCATGGCATGTTTGTTCCATGGTGGGAGTGGGGGTTGTTGCAGTGTGGTGCTTCAGATTTGTTAACAATGTTTTTGGATTATGTAGCCAATGGATCTTGACCCTGGCTTTCTCATTATGATGACTCTGATCAGATCTTCTATCAAGGTGAATGGTTAAGGAATTTGTTTTCAACCTGTTGGAAGAAAATCTTAACTTATCCTTTGCCAATGGGTGCATGTTTCTTTAAAGGTCTCTTCATTCTCAATACATTTGTAACTTTTTGATGAATTACATTTTAATATTCCTATACACTCCTTTCTGGCTGTTCCTGCAGGTTGTGGATTATACCTTGTAAGAAAGCGTCTCTTGTTATGTGGTCACTCTCCTAATTATTGCACAGAGGCTATTGTTTTTTTGACAATGAGATGCACCGTCCACCCCACTACCTTCAAAACGGCCCTCAGCAAATACCACTGCCATCTCAAGAAAAAAAAAGGACATCCTGACCATTCACATTGAGACAAGCACCAATTACACGAAAGAACTCTTCGGCATCGTCCGAGAATGCTCCTGCCCTTCTACAACAGAAATCTCGATCTGCCCTTCCCAAACCCTCTGTGGCTCCCTGGCAGACTATTTCCACTACAAGTTAGCAGAAAACGATAGCAATTTCAACCAGCAGCCCTCCGACCTCAACCACCTACCGACACATAACGACAACTCCCACGGCTACCTCACCCAATCGAGCCCACTCACCATGCCCATCACCTTAGTGCTAATGACCTCCATTCACTCTGAAGCACCAACAGACCCCTGGCTCTACCACATCTTCAACATGGGACAGAAAGAAATCAGCAGCCCACTCACCACCATCCTCAACTCGTCCATCACCACTGCCACATCACCCAAAACCAGGAATTACACAGAGGGGAACCTTTCCTGAAGAAGCCCTTCACTGGCCCCAGTAAGCCCAAAAATGACCGCCCTATCTCGCTGCTCCCCTTTCTGGCCAAGGTCCGGAGAAGGCCATCAACTACCAGCTCACCAACCACATGGAAGGAAACAACCCACTTCACACCACCCAGTCTGACTTCTGCCCAAATCACAGCACTGAGACCGCCTTGATAGCCACAACTGATGACATCAGAGCCATCCTTGATAGCAGAGAGAAAGGAGCCCTGATTCTCCTCGACCTTTCAGCGGCCTTCAACACCGTATCCCATCACACCCTCAATGCCAGACTCTACCACGTTGGCATCAGAGGAAACCCCCTCAAGTGGATCTCCTCCTTTCGCATAGGACGCTCTCAAAGAATCCACATTCCTCCATTCACCTCCGAACCGAAGGGCATCATCTGCAGAGTCCCCCAGGGATCGTCCCTCAGCTTCACCCTCTTAAATGCCAACATGACTCCACTGGCAGACATCGTCCGCACCCACAGAATAAATATCATCTCTTTCGTGGACGACTCCCACCTCATCCTCTCCCTCAAGGAAGAGACCGCCACCACAAAACTCCAACTTCCAGAATGCCACGACCAACGTCGCCGACTGGATGAAATCCAACTGCCTGAACCTGAACACAGACTGTCATGTAGTTTCCACCCTAGGGAAGGAAGTGCGTGTTTGTGGACAGCATAACCTTTGGGATGGTGCCAGACTGATTCCATGCACCTCATCGGGATATGTCGGCCTATGGGCCAGCTAGCTTACAGTGCCACAATAAACCCCCCTAACTCTAGGCGGGTAGCAAATAATTCTGGCAACTACTGAACATGACAACCCTGATGGATCGGAGATTTCTCTGCTTTACAGTTGCCCCAGCTGGTTTTATCGCCCACGCACACCAAAGGCCATTTGCTGGATCCAGTATGTAGCAACTGTCCCAATTTGAAGGCATGCCCCCCTATAGTACTTCCCTGGACAGACCATGCATTAGTCCCGTTACTATGGAAAATTGACAAGTCTTCGCTCCTCACACCTACAGCACGAGAAACACGTAATTGGTCTAAAATCCCGCTGGCCCAATGGACTCAGGAGTTACAAAACTCAATTCCCTCAGTTGGTCAGTCTCCATCACAGGCCAATGAAATGTTTAATGAATGGATAAACAACTCTTTAAATGCCACGCTCCCTATGAAGAAAACTGTCTTAAAAAGATCCAGGATCTCAGCTCCCTGGTACTCAAACAAACTACGGGAGAAAAAGTGTTATTGTAAGAGACTAGAACGCAAATGGCGACTAGGATATGCTGGAGCAGACAAAATTAGTTATAGAGAGGCTATCAGAGCATATAAAAAGGACATAAAGAGCGCGCAATCCTTATATTATTCACACAAAATTGCAGAGGCCAGCTCCAGCTCCAAGGAGATTTACAAAATTGTAAAAAGTCTTATCAACCTCCTAACACCTCCACTTATTGAAGAAAATCCTCGGCTCCGTTGTGAAGATCTGGCCAATTTCTTCTTACAGAAAATCAATCTCATCCACTCCTCTTTTCCATCCTCAGAGCAGACCACTTCGAAGGAGACACCTTCATGTCCCCCACAAGGAAACACATCCAACTGCCCTCCAGTGTTGGCGGAATTTCCCCAGATGGATGCGGACCATCTCACCTCCCTCATGCATCAGGTGAAATCAGGCTCCCCTAGGGACCCAGCACCTCCACATATTCTAGTCTCTGCTATACAGACCATCTTCCCTACACTGCTAGCAGTACTTAACACCTCGATCTCCACCAGCACAGTCCCAGTGGCTTGGAAACAGGCCATGGTGAGGGCCCTTGTTAAAAAACCCAATCTGGATACCAAGAATCTTAACAACTTTCGCCCGATCTCCTTGCTGCCTTGGGCAGCTAAAATCCTGGAGAAATATATAAACGCAAAACTAAGGACCTCTGTAATTTAATCCAGGGGCCCCATGGGGGGATTACAGAGAGGGTATATGGAGTACGTCCTCCCAGTGGATACTATGTAACAAAAATACTCCAAATGCACCCTACCGAGGATCAAGGAAATTCATAGTAGGTTGTGCTCGTAGGGAAAGAAGGGGATCTATGTATAGATCCCCTTCTCTCCCTGCGAGCACAACCTACTATGAATTTCCTTGATCCTCGGTAGGGTGCATTTGGAGTATTTTTGTTATAAAATATATAAACGGCCTATTAACAACGTTTCCCGAGCAAAACCAGCTGCTCGATCCCTCCCAGACAGGCTTTCGCCCCAAGCATGGGACCGAGACTGCACTACTGGCTGTCACAGAGGAGTCCAGGAGGATCTTAGATCGGGGAGGATCGTTGGCAGTCATCCTCCTCGATCTGTGCGCGGCATTTGATACCGTTAACCACGATATCCTCTTGCAGCGTCTCCTGAACACCGGAATATCTGACAGGGCCCTGGAGTGGCTCAGGTCCTACCTGAATGATAGATCTTTCCAGGTGTACGAGGGCAATGTCACCTCCTCCAGTAAGCCTCTGGGATGTGGAGTCCCGCAGGGATCATCGTTGAGCCCGACGTTATTTAACGTCTGCATGAGGCCACTGGCTGAGATCTTTCGTCCGTATGGTATTAAGATCATTACCTACGCGGACGATACTCAGCTTGTGGTCTCTCTGGCACAGGAAGGGGGATTTTCCGCGTGTGTGGATCTTGCTGGTTGCCTGGAGATGGTTAAGAGCTGGATGACCAAGTCTTGTCTCAAACTCAACGGAGACAAGACTGAGCTCATGCTCCTAGGTCGTATTGCACCATCCTCTATCGACACTCTTTGACCACCCAGCTTAGGTCCTGCCCCTGCTCCTAAAGATACCATTAAGAGCCTTGGTGTCTGGCTGGATAGGTCCCTGTCATTTGACCAGCAGGCAATAAAACTATCTGCCATCTGTTTCGGCATCCTTAGAGTCATCAGAAAGATCCTCCCTCTACTCCCCTTCGAAGCAAGAAAGACCGTGGTCTTGGGCCTGATCCAATCATGGTTGGATTTCGGGAATGCTTTATATCTGGGAGCTCCTAATTTTACTCTGCGCAAACTGCAGTTGATACAGAATTGCGCAGCACGGACTCTTTTACAAATCCCCCGTAGTTCTTCAGTAAAGTCCGGACTAAGGAGACTGCACTGGCTTCCCGTTAGGGAAAGAGTTAATTTCAAATCACTCTGTATCGCACATCAGGCCTTCTGGTCTTTAGGCCCTGCAATTAACCTCCCTCTTATTACACCTTATCATCCTGCCAGACAGCTGCGCTCAACCTCTGCCAATCTGGCCATTGTGCCAAAAATAAATAAATCAAGATCGGGAGGCCGCTCCTTTTCCTATAATGTAGCCAAGCTGTGGAATGCCCTTCCCCAGCATTTAAGATCTAACCCCGACCTTGTTTCCTTCCGCAAACAGCTGAAAACGCTTACGTTCATCAACTAGTAGTGGGTAGACATTCCTCCCTCAAGCTACCTAAGCCTCAGTTGGTATTCTTAGCGCTTGGACGCCTCAGGGCAGCTATGTGCGCTTTGGAAAACTCAATTCATTCATTCATGCCCCAGGAATAGTGGTAACAGATCTAATACCCTTTTGCTCAGTCACTCATGCTCTCCTTCTCTCATATAAATACACAAGGAATACACAGTGGGACGTTTTCAATATTTAATGAACTAACCTGATTATTGTACAAAATAAGATCAATAGACAGAAGTAGGTTTAAAGTTTTAAGAAGGACTCGGAAAGTGAACAGAATGGAAAGTTCCACCGTCAAGCGGAAACAATATATATATGCAAGCATATAAAACAATATAGAAATCTGGTGTATTTTTGATGTGTCCCCAGACATAAGTGTCTAGGGTGTGAGTGAGTGTTCTGTCAAGAATCCCCGTACTGGACGTTCCACCCTCCGTTACCTGAAGGGAAATAATGTAGGTCCCTGTTGTGGTCACAAGCTGGACACCCCTTATAGAGATAATAGCAGGCTGCAGGGCTGAAGCATCAGCATGTAGAGACCTCTCCAATGACAGCAAAGCGCCCCTCTGCCAACACCTGGTACCTGATGTTTATTTATGACAAAAGACATCCTTGCCTTGGGCTAAGATCTTGATCAGGCTGCCATTGTTGGTGTGTTATAGATAGCTAATTTGCCAATTGTACGAAAACAACAAGCACATTTTCACAACGTATATATAAACCCTGTACATGGTGTCAAGGTTGCATAATACTGTTCTTGCGAAGTTGATTCTGTAAGCAAGAATAGTTTCCAAAAAACGAATCCAGACTATTATGGATGCAAATGTGTGTTGGTAGTCATCATGTAAAAGTGAAGGCAACTTCAAAAAAGACCTGTGTATGTGTAAAATGGCAGTGTTTCCCTCCAGGCCTAAATGGAACACATGACAAGACAAGGAGAGCACAGGACCCGCGTCTGGGCATACTCGTCCCACTCGGGGTGACAAATGGTAAAAGAACAATTGATGGACAGAATGCAGAACAATGTCATACATTCACCCCAGTACAGAGATCTGGGCCTAAATCCATTGTAGGCAAGCCAGTCTGCACCCGTCCGCGACCCGACCACGACAAGCCCCAGTAGGCCAGGCCACGAACTCAATCTCAGTCATATTGACAATAAATCCGAAATGTAGCCCACCCCAAATTCTTCATGAACCACAAAGGAGGCAGTGGGTTTACAAATGATCTTGTTTAGCAGTGGTATATTTATCAGTAACAAGCTGTAGATTAAGACATTGGTCCAAAGTACTTCTGCCCGCTCTAAAGCCGTATTGAAGGTCACTCAGGACCGGATTTTCCTCTAGCTAATCAGATATCATTGAGAGAATGACTCGTCCCAAAATCTTAATTGTTAAATTTATTAAAGAAACACAATGGTAACAATGCGGATAATTTCCCGCCCCTTTCTTAAATATTGGTACAATTGTTGATCTGGCCCATGATTGAGGCATACCATCCTTCCCAGCGGCATTCAAAACGATAGCCAAGAGTTTAGTCCATTTATCTGGTTCGGTTTTAAAAAAAACAGCTGAAACACCGTCCAGACCAGGCACTTTATTATTAGACATACCTTCAATGGCTGCCTTAACTTCACCTACCTATAAACTAAATTACATGGCTCGACTGTAGGAACCTAATCGAGCCCGGACTCATTGACAATATATGACCCATAAATGACCTTAAAGTGCTCAGACAAGACTTCAGGGGAAATATGCATGTCAAACAATCATTACTGACATTAGCCACCCCAGCGAAATAAGGGTAATTTACAATTTTACTAAATCAGACACTATTCTTCAGGACATTAACTTGGAGAAGTTGCTCCCACGCATCCTGCTGAATAGACCTTTTCCTCATAGTCACTGCTGATTTGTACTTTTTCCTACACACTGCCATCCTCCTTTGCATTATGGGGTTTCTTCTTCAGGACAAGCAGCAGATTGTGGTGAGCTTGTGAACGTGCATAATGAAACCATCTGGGGCAAGCTATTGGAAATTGCTTTTGCATACTCATAGAGATAGCCCCTGATAAATACACAGATGTTTTGAAAAGCAAAAAAAATACCCTCGGTTGTAGATCAATCACCCAAACAAATTGAGATATGATGTCCGCAAGTAGAATCTAAGTTGGACATGAGGTTTAAGGGAACCACCTTGGACCATTTTAATCATCCCACCTGTTCTGGCCTAAGGTCTTCCCATCCTTGCCCTTGTCGGATCTCAAGTTCTTCCCCAAATCATAAGACAGAGAAAAACACACAGGATTGTGATCACTAAACTGATTCCACCGTGCGCCAGAATGTATGAGAAAACTATCTAAATTGGGAGAGACTAAAATAAAATCAACAGTAGAGATGTGACCTCGCCCCACATAAGTGGGAACAGCAGTATCCATAAATGGCCCAGACCCAGTATAATTTAAAAGGTGCAAAATATTTTCTGCCAAGATATTCCCCACAAACGCTCCAGGACTTGTATGTTCCAAATGAGGATTCCCCGAAGTGTTTTGCCCCCCTCCAACAAATCTCCATACATAGATTTAAAATATATAAATAAATATATATATATATATATATATATATATATATATATATATATATATATATATATATATATATATATATATATATATATATATATATATATATATATATATATATATAAATTGAGGGTGACCGGCACCCACGCAGGATCGCAACCAACTGTGCGCCAGGAACAACCGGACTTTTGTGGTTTGATGTGATATATATATATATATATATATATATATATATATATATATATATATATATATATATATATATATATATATATCTTTATTGGCATTTCGTAATCATACATGACATTAAACAGTAGGCATTAAGTAGAATAGCAAAAGTTGAGCATGGCATTTCCGATTTCATCCCGTTTGGGCACTTAATGTATATTACAAGGCATTGTTGCATCATATTTGTATGTTTGTGGGTGGCAAGCAATGTGGAGGGTTGGAAGGCCACTTGTTATACAGCTGCGCCCACCCATCCATCTCGATGGCACTTTATTATATTCCACCTGCTCCTCGTGCCATATATGGGCCATGCATGCAATGTTTCTTACTCTCTGGGGCCTACTACCTGATGGTGAATGCCACTCTATGTATCAGACAGGCCATAGATACCACTAGTTAAAGAAACAATAAGGGTTCGGAAAACAGCCTCAAACAGCGCATGCGGGTGGCCGTATTTCTCACACTCTTTATATTAGGGGTGGATAGGCTAATACACTATCTTCGAGACAAGTCAGGTCTAGCCTTTATAGGTATCGAACGGACCCATGTATTCCGTACTCTGGCACATGTGTTATTGGGAGGGAGGGGGAGAAGTGGTCAGGAATCGACACTTGAAGGGTCCGTGTCACGTCAGCTACCCTGTATCACCCTTTCGTCACTTCAGGGTCCTCGGTGTCTCACTCCGTGGATGGCCCACTTTCATCGTCCTTACTGTTAGGGCAGCTCGGGTGGTCCCAGGCAAACAGTGTGTTCCTCCATGCATCAGAGATTGGGCTCTGACGCTGGCCCCTCAGCTCCTCCCTACTCAGTGCTCTACCCTCTGCAGCAGCCCACCTAGATACCTCTTGAGTCCATGTGCTAACCTGTGGTCCCATGGCTGACCACCATGTGATCACGATTTGCCTCCTAGCTAGTGCCAAGGACAAGTCAATAAATCTATTCCTCACCTTACGCTTAGGTGGTCTAAAATATGGGCCCAGTAGACAAACTTCTACAGTGTGGTCAAGCGTACGGCTTAGCTTATCATTAATCCTAGCTAGTACTGCTAGCCAGAAACTTTGCAGTGACACACAGCTCCAAGTCATGAGGATGGAAGTCTGCATCTAGTTGACCACACCTTGGGCAGCTTCTTGGCTCTCCTCCAAAGGCAGCCTGAAGGCGGTGGGGTATCATGTACGTCTTGTGCACGTAGTTAAATTGCGAGTATTTTAGACAAGTGTTACAGGAGATTTTCTTGGGAGATTCTAGTAATCTACCCCATTCTGTATCAGTGAGTACATTATCCAGGAATCTCTCCCATCTGCCCCTCAATTTCAGCAACGGAGTCAGTGATGCCTCGAGGAATGAAGCATAGACCATTTTATTTGATGCCCTGCTGTACCCAGTGTAAGTAGTGAATGGAGTACCATTTGTTTGGCCAGCTCATCTCTTCCAGCTCCCCACAGTCGCCCAAATGTCTGTACAAGCAACTCGTATATGAGGAACTGGCCTGGTGGGAGTCCGCACCCATCTACCAGTTTGGCAAAGGGAAGTAAGCATTTATCTTGATATCTCCATACATAGATGAACGTTAAAATCACCCAATGCAATAAGTCTGGGTGGGACTCACTGTTTGCCTAAAAAATCGACCAAAAACAAATTAAGTGCCTTAGATGTTCATTCTCAGTCACCAGAGTGTAAGAATTATACTAATTTACAACTAGCAGTGTTGAGGTAGATGTAAATATCTAAGTGACTGCAAGAAGAAACGGAGAACCAGTGGGAACCTGTACCATATTACATGGAAAATCTAACACGGGCAGAGTGGTAAGGCCACCCCTGGCTCTCCCTCCGGGTGATGGTTTAGCCAGTAAGAAATAAACAATATTTATTTATTTATTTATTTGTGTATTTTATAGAGCGCACAGCTACCCCGACGGGGCGTGCCGGCGCTGAGAACTTTGAGGGTGGAGGGCACAGGGGGATGTTATAGGGAAAACAGGTGGGTCTTCAGTGACTTACGGAATAAGATTTCTGATTGGGAAGAGCGTAGGGCCAGAGGGAGCTTGTTCCAATGCTGGGAGGCACAAACCTCAAAGGTTTTTCCGCCTGCCCGTGAGCGTTTGAAGCGTGGAGTTTCCAAGAGAAGGAGAGAGTTGGACAGTAAAGTCCTGTAGTTGGTATACGGTCGCAAGGTGTTTTTCAAGTGGGCAGATCCCATACCCCTCGAAGCTCGGTGGGCCAGCGTCATAGGTTTGAAAATACACCTTTTGGCCATTGGCAACCAATGCAATTTGCGGAGGTGGGGAGAGATATGGTGTCTGAAAGGTATTCTTTCCACTAACCGGGCGGCGGCATTTTGGACCGTCTGGAGTTTTTGACATTGGCCTGCTGTGATGCCTAGGTGGAGGGCATTGGCATAATCAAGATGGGAAATTATCAGTGCCTGGATCACAGTCTTACGGCAGTCCGCTGGTAGGTAGTTGATGAGACGCTTGATGGTTCTGATCTTGCCAAAACAGGAGGCTGTCACTGTTTGAACCTGGGTATTGAAGCTGAGATGATTATCCCAGCGGACTCCAAGATTTTTTACTGAGTCTTTAGGTATGGGGGCTTGGCTCAGATCTTCTGGCCACCATAGACTGGAGTCCAGAGGGGATGGTGAATTAAAAAACAGAACCTCCGTTTTTCCAGCATTGAGTCGAAGGGAGTTGGCATCCATCCACTTAGAGATGTCTCTGAGGCAGGTTTTTAACGGATCAAAAGCTGAGGGAGAAGGGGAGTCGAAAGTGAAAAGAAGCTGAATGTCGTCAGCGTAGGAGGTGGACTTGATCCCAGTCTGAGCAATCAGTTTTGCCAGGGGGGTGAAATAAACATTAAATAGAAGCGGGCTGAGCGAGGAGCCCTGCGGGACTCCCCATTTGAGTGGTCTGGCTGTGGAAGCGTAGGGAGGAGTGAAAACCTGCTGAGTACGATCAGAGAGATACAACGTGATCCAATTAAGCGCAGTGCCACCTACGCCTAGGTCCGCTAGCCTCCTCAGCAGGATCATGTGGGAGACGGTGTCAAATGCTGCTGAAAGATCCAGCAGCACCAACACCGCCCTTGACCCTTGGTCGAGCGTCCACCTCACCGAGTCAGCCATTTCAATGAGGGCTGACTCCGTGCTGTGGCCCGACCTAAAGCCATGTTGGGAATCATGAAGTAACCCATTGGTTTCAATGAAGTTCGCCAGCTGGGAGTGGGCCATTTTTTCCAGAATTTTTGCGAGGGCGGACAGAAGGGAAATGGGCCTGTAGTTGCAGGGGAGGTCCGGGTCAAGATTAGGTTTCTTAAGAATGGGAACCAGGGAGGCATGTTTCCACTTGGCGGGGAAACTACCCAGTCTGAGGGAGTCATTCCAGATGTGGTTCAGGTGGGGGTTCAGAAGAGGTGCCAGTTTTTTATATTGCTTAGCTGGCCATGGGTCGTTGGGGGAACCTGATTTACACTTTAGTAATTCAGTCAAGGTGTCTGCTTCGGAGAGGACTGAAAATTCGGAAAAGGTAGCCTGGGGTGTCGAGGAAGTAGAGGGTACCTCTTCCCAGTCTTCTTTGTTAGGGGTGGGGAAGGAGGAATAGATGATCTCAATTTTGTCCTCAAAAAATTGTGACAGTTTGTCACATAATGATTGAGATGCAGGCTGGGTTCGAGTCAAAGCATTGGGGTTAGTAAAAGAACAAACTATATTAAAAATCTCTCTGGAACCGTTACTGGCTTGTTTGATTCTGGAGGCTAGAAAGGCCTGTTTATGTTCTTTGATCATTCTCCGATATTCTTTGAGTGCTGTTTTATATGAGCTTTTCCTTTCAAGGGAGAAGTTCTGCCTCCAGAGACGTTCAAGAGTTTTACAGGCAGCCTTTTTCTGCCGGAGCTCGTCCGAATACCAGGGTGCCGAAGGTGCAGCCCGATAGGTCTTAATAGGTTTAAGAGGGGCTAAGACATCTAGGGCCCGGCAGACCCAGGTGTCCAGGTAATCGATCTTACGGTCGAGGTCAGGAGACTGGCTGGGGAGGGAGTTTTTTGGTTGTTCCGAGAGGGTGTCGGGGTGATGCGGCTCCAGTTCCTTCCTGCAGTCTTTGGAGTAATGGTAGATCTGACGGTATAGGGAATATTGATTTCAAAAGGGATGAGGAAGTGATCCGACCAGATAACGGGGATAGGGGGAGTCACCTGGATAGAAGAAAGGTTGGAACAGATCAGGTCCAGTGTGTTACCCGCTTTATGCGTAGGTAAAGTAATTGTTTGGACAAAGTTGCAGGCCGTCAACGTGGAGATGAAATTTTGACTGTGCAGACAAGATTCATCGTTGACGTGGAGGTTGAAGTCTCCTAAGGCAGTGAAATTTGCATAACGTGTGCTGAGCTGAATAATGTTATCCGCCAGCACCGGCAAATGTGAGAAGTTGGAATGGGGGGGGCGGTAGATAAGAATACCGGAGCAGGAGGAGGATGGGGAGAGTTGAATGTTGAAAGGCAGGCCTTCTATACTGTCTGGCAGGTCAATTGTTGGGAGGGAAATTGTCCATTTGGAGTTATGAATTAGGGCAACACCTCCGCCCTGTTTGCCGCTGGGTCTATTAGCACATATAATACTGTAGCCCTCTGGTACGGCCTGGGTGATGGCGGGATTCGTTGTGTCATTTAGCCACGTCTCGGTGAGAAAGAGCAAGTCCCAGTGGTTATCCCCGAGGGACTGCCAGATATCGATGGCATGTTTGCTCAGTGATCTACAGTTAATCAGCGCTGCTTTAAGGTTAAGGTGTAGGCAGGCTCCGGTGGAAGGGTTCGAATCTGTGATAGGGGTCGGGCTGACTATAGGGTCCAAGGTCAAAAGGGAGAAGTGGCAGTCTGTGCATGTGTAGCCCTGGTTACGGGTGTCAAAGGATAGACAGGGGCGTGAGGCGCAAGGGGGGGGGTCTCAGAGACATCAACTCCGATGGATTGTAATATATGATGGTATGGCTAACGGGTCAGACAGAGGGTCCGGCCCCGGCCGCGTCCTGATCGCGGACGAGCGCAGACGAGCTTGCCTTATGCGTGCCTTCGGCGCGCAATCGTCGCGCCCGCTGCGCTCGTCCGCTGCGCTTCCGGTACAGACACATTTTATGGACTGGGGGCGATGTAAGGGGGCGTGGCCTCAGAGTGGGCGTGTACCCGCTCTGGGCGTGGGGAATGGCGGTGGGGAGTTCGGCGTTTTTCGCCCTTCCCAGCGCTCGTTTTGGTTCCTCGAGGGGTGTCTGCACACCACAATCGTGTACCCATCAACATAGAAAGTCGAAACCGTTGCCCACGTTTCTTGAATTCCTAAAATGTGAAACTCCTTAAAAAATCTCAACCATTTCAGATCTGATTGTTTGTCAGCTAAACCTGCCACGTTCCAACTGGCAAAATGAATATGGGAATCCTTGGAGGGGTTACAGATAGGGGATAGCCCAGGTATAGCCATTTCATCATGACCCTGCAAAGCGACATCAAGGGCATTCTGCCCAAGTCAATCATTACACTCTTAAGAGCTTAATAGGCTAAATATATTCTGCAACGGAACAGGATCCTCCCTCAGTTACCTCCAAGCCGATTGCTCCATAAGTGACTAACAATTAAAGTCAATAGCCCCACTGGTTTCCGCGGTGGTGCACCTCCATGGCTGGACTGGCCGTAATACTTGCAAAGAAAGAGGTGCCCTTGACGAAGACACACTCCAAAAAGGCTTACTTTTATTTAGAACACAGCACAAGCAGGAACTTCCTTTGCCTTAAATTTATCAGCAATCAGCTTGGAAGTAATTCCCAGCACAGCAAGGAATGGGACATTGTTTTAGCCTACTGGAGGGTTTTTGAACTTACTGCATAGAGTTGGCAGACCCACCGGGGTTAGAAAGCATGGTGTGAGACTACCTTTACCAATGCACCAGCATTGTCACATGGCAGCCCATCAGGGCGGGACTCTATTTAAAGGTATTCAGGTGCCTGCAATCATGCTACTGCCTCTCTGTGCTTTGCCTGTGATCAAGGATTGCTATTCCAAAACGCATTAGGCTGATAAATTTAAGGCAATGGAAGTTTCTGCTTGTGCTGTGTTCTAAATGTTCGTCTTCGGTGAGGGCACATCTTTCTTAGCAACTATGTATATATATATATATATATATATATATATATATATATATATATATATATATATATATATATATATATATATATATACAGGGGCGGCCTTAGGCATGTGCAAGTTGTGCACCTGCACAGGGCCACCAAACCCCAGGGGCCACCACGCCAATATATATCCTTAATGTAATAATCCACTGAGGATGGATACATATTTTCATGGTGGCCCCTGGCGGGGATTTGGCGGCCTCCGGCTCTGTTTCACTTTCAAACACCCTGACTCCCCCACTCCCTTCCTCTTCACTGGCCTCAGCACTCTTCCCCCGCCCGGACCCCCTCTTTTGGGGCCCCCTACCTACGCTCCCTGCCCAGGGCCACCATGAGCCTAGAGCCGCCCCTGATATATATATATATATATATATATAGCAGCCCGTCCCGAGGTTGTCCGGGTATGAATTGCTGCCGGCCAGTAGTATATTGTTTTGTAGGATTTCGTTTTGATAGCATTTCTTATCTGTGACAGGCCAGTGAAATGCTCCGATTCACAGTGCACTGCTGATGCACTTAAGAGTGCGCGTTCAGTAGTGTGTGAACTCGAGTTTCCCTACTTTATTTTTCCTTGCAATATTATATAGCGCGAACTCGACAACATGGCATGAGCACAATTTACATTACAGAAGAACACATTCATTTGTGGTAGGCACGGGGAGACAAAGCGATTTGCCTGGAATCACAGGATTTTGAGCTGATGCCGAGATTCGAACGTAGCTCCCCAGCTCTAAAGTTCTAAATTCTAGAGGAGGTGTGTCTAAAAGTGTATGCTGGTGCTGGCCATCAATGAGAGAGACCTGTACATTTTTCAAATGGGTGATGAAAAAATATGAGTATGTTGCTGGAGATGTAGGCCGCCGTGCCACCACTTACCGGGGGGGGGGGTAAACACCCATTGTTCCGCAACTTTCTTTCCGCATACCATCACTCCGCATACTTTCATTACGAAAGTACCATGACTCCGCAATGCCATTATAACGCATGGCATTACATTTTATATGCTTTTACCATGCATACATTTACAACGAAATTCGTTGTAAATGCATGAATGGTAAAAGCATGTTTTTTTAAATGTTTGGATAAGGTAAGTATGGGTATAGGGGTATATGTTTTGGGATACTGAGGTATATGTTTTGGGGTGTTTGGGTATTTTAAGGGTTCAGATATAGTTTTAGGTTATGGGGTACAGGGGTAGTTTTAGGGTTTAGGGATAGGTATGGGTTTTGGGGTACAGGGGCATTTTTAGGGTTCAGGGCTAGGTTTGGGTTTTGGGGTATAGAGGTATTTTCTGGTTCAGGGGTAGGTTTGGGTTTTGGGGTACAGGGGTATTTTAAGGGTTCAGGGCAGGAACCACTAGATAAAACGAAGCAGGTGCTGCTTTATTTTATCTAAGTGCTTCCTGTGCAAGCTAACTTTGTAACTATTTTACAACGGCGCTGGCAGCTTGCTAGCGCCATTGTAAAATAGTTACATGAGTAGGCTGGGCACAGGTCTGCTTTCTTCCCAAATCTACAGTGGAAAATCAGCTGTGATGCTGGATAGAGGCCTTTGCATCCTTGACTTTCACGAGCGCAATACCTGTGCTGTTCCTGTGACCAGGAGCTTCTTTCTCTTCATCTGCTGAACTGATCTTTCTCTGACCTTTTATACACACAAGAGGCATGTGAACTCGCATGGAAGCCCCCCCCTGTGAGAAGTTGACCCGATATGCAGTGCTCACTATTCTAGTGATCACTATGCATCGGTCCAAACAACCCTTATGGTGATTGGTTGTAAGTCAACCTTAGACCAGCTATCCTAGTAGCGTGGATACGAGCAGTCTTCGGGCTAAACTCTAGAGGGCGTGTTAAGCCAGCTGTTATACCATCACATACCCCTTGAACACCAAGTGAAAGGACACCACACAAGTGTTATGAAAATAAACAGTGTATTTATTAGAATCACAACAGCCCTGTACTCTTTATGAGGACAGGGTACTAAGCACACAACGAAACTCTTAAGAAAATACTTCAAGTGCACAATCAATACAAGTGCCCGAGGGCACGGAAAGTTTAGTGGTCTCGGGCGGACCCGATAAGGCAAGTCGGAAGCGATAAGGACTCGGGACCCTTAAATAAGGAGGCTATGCGGGCACCGAAATGCCGAAGTTACCTAGCCCAAGGGCTGCGGCTGCACAAGTCTTTACGGACGTCGGGAGTCTTCGCTGACGAGCCAGGAGCCGGAAGGAAGGAGTTGCTGGCCGGCGACCAGTGGAAATAGTTCGTAGAGATCCAAGCCTGGATCAGAGATGGATGACACCTGAAAGCAGAGGGGACCAAGTTCGTACTACTAGCCAGTAGTCAGAGGGTACCAGGAGGGCACCGGATGATCGTCACCTCGACTAGGTGAGTGGGCGACGCTAGGCTCTGCAGTCTCACGGACCAGGAGGCGTTGTCGGCGACCAGGATGGAGGTGCGAGCTGTCCCACGAAGATTGATGCTGTCGGCATCGCTGGGCCCAGGTTTGGGGCAACAAGCCTTGGCAAATTTGAGGGCCACGTAGTGGGCCTAAAATGGCGTCTTGAGTGACCAGGAGGGTCCGGGGTGCTCCTCTCGCAGAAGGGAGCAAAGGCCAGTCTGGAGCAACCAGACCAGCAGCGTTGGTTGTCGGGTGTCGTCAGGAAGGTCACAAGCCAGCGGCTAGTGACCAGACAACGGGCTGAACAGCAAAGAGCAGAAGGGCCCCACGCAGATCGTGGAGATGCTGGGAGGCTGCACTTCGGTGCTGGAGCTGCTCAGGGTCGGGGCTTCTCGGACCCCAGAGCACTCACCAGAGGAATCCTTCGGTGGTCGTGCTGGTTTAAGAAAGCGTGCAGGTTTTGATGATGGCTGGTCCCTCGAGGTCTCGTCGCACCCACGGATCTCAGCTGAGCTGACGATGTGGGTAGAGGTCAGAGGTGCCAGGGAAGCCGGTTCTCGTCGAGCTGGGCCGTCGGATTCCTGAGGAAGGACTTGCAGCAAACCGCAGAGTTCTTAGATGGTGCCTGCGGATGCAGGGTGACTACTCCTTAGCCACAAGGGAGAAATCTTAAGAAGAGTCGCGAAGTCCTTTCATAGAAAGTATTCTTGATTCAAAGATGATCTAATTTGGAAGGGTCCCCGCTCCGGCCTTTATCCTGAAGAAAGGGGTGGGTACATGACTAGGTCCTGCCCTAGGGGTGGGACCAGGAAGGGGGGTAGTTACACCCCTCTCCCCTGCCGGACTTTCCCCAGGTCAGGGGCTGCGCGCCCCTGGAACTGGTTCTAGCCGGCAGATGCGTAATGAGCACCGGGGTGCCACTCCGCAGTCACCTTCTTGTAAAGCCCTGCCTACCCAGGATACACAAACCCTGTCTGGGATGGTGCGAACACCGCCCCGGACAGGAAACCCTTTGTCCAAGCTCTCCTCGCTGGAAGGACTCCCAGCAGCAGGAGGTCAGACTCGTGTCTGTGGTGGCATCATCCATTTTGTGGAGCTGAGGCTTCAGTTAACTTTAACCGGGGTTCACAGTTACGTCCATGTCGTGTCCCTCTAGAAGGGCGGAATGCCAACCTCGTCGCCAGTACTGGTGAGGGGTCATCATCCCGATTCGTATGACACCTTACTCGACATGTCTTGATAACGCGATACCGAAGTTACCAATATGGTACGCGTTATCATGGAACAGCCATTGGGTCTTGGTTCCGCAAGCTGCAACCGGGCTCGGCTCGTGCCAGAGCCCAATTCACACGATTCAACGCACTCTGCCTTCAGGATTGTCAAGGCCTGCCATAGGAGTGACTGATAGGAACTCGGGTGTCCATTTTAGGGTTAGATATAGGGATACTATACCTACAGCAACGGGCGAGTACGCCACGTTGCCCCAGCTGTCGCGCAGCCAGTTGTGTCAGATTTAGATGGCCATCCAGGGGTGGCATAATACATGCTTCAGCCCCTGGTAGGCCCTGGGTACACCGATGCCCTGAGTTACAGGGTCTGACAAGGTGGCCCAGTTCCAATTGGGTAATGCACCTAAGGTACACACATCAATTTAGCGAGAGAACAGCTAGGCTGTGGGTCTGATTGGCAGGCCCACAGCCCGAGGAAGTCGTAAACCAGTGAAACAAAAGCAAAAAATCTGGGTGATCATAGGATTGCAGACCCTACTCTCCTACATGACCCCCCCCCCCAAACGTTGGGACAATAAACTAACCTTGACCAGGTGAGTCTTCTTGTTCTAAGTGGAAATACCTGGAGAGCCCATCTGCATTGCCATGATCAGTGCCAGGTCTATGCTCCACTGTGAAGTCCATCCCCTGTAGGGAAATCGACCACCTAAGCAGTTTGGGGTTTTCACCCTTCATCTGATTTAGCCATAAGAGGGGCTTATGGTCGGTCTGAATCTTGAAATGAGTGCCAAACAAGTATGGCCTCAGTTTCTTCAGGGCCCACACCACAGCGAAGGCCTCCCTCTCAATAGCTGACCAATTTTTCTCTCTGGGGGTCAGCCTTCTGCTTATAAAAGCAATGGGCTGGTCATTACCATCAAAATTCAGTTGAGATAGAACAGCTCCCACACCCAACTCAGAAGCATCTGTTTGGACAATGAATGGTTTGGAGTAGTCTGGACTCTTGAGGATAGGTGCCGTGCACATGGCCTGTTTTAGGTCATCGAATGCTTTTTGACAGCTCGCTGTCCACTGAACCTTTTTTGGCATTTTCTTACTTTCCAGCTCATTAAGCGGAGTCACAATCGATCCGTAATTTCTGACAAACTTTCGGTAGTAACCAGTCAGGCCCAAGAAAGCTCGAACCTGAGTCTGGGTGGTTGGAGGAGCCCAGTCCCTGATTGACTGTATTTTGCTCTCCAGTGGTTGAACTTGGCCTCCACCGACAAGGTGGCCCAAGTTTTCAACCTGTGTCTGCCCTATCTGGCACTTGGTAGCCTTGATAGTGAGACCTGCTGCTTGCAGAGCCTCTAACACTTTCCGCAGGTGGACCAGGTGATCCTCCCAGGTGGAGCTAAAGACGGCAATATCGTCAAGATACGCCGCACAGAAGTCGTCCAGCCCAGTGAGAACGTGATTCACCAACCGTTGGAAGGTGGCAGGTGCATTTTTCAAACCAAAGGGCATTACCACAAATTGATAATGCCCACCAGGGGTCGAAAATGCTGTCTTAGGCTTGGTGTCCTCAGCTAACCTGATTTGCCAATACCCAGCTGTCAGGTCAAACGTACTTAACCCCTTCGAAGCTAATGACGAGCTGGGCTCGTCATGGCGCTTACCTGCTGTGCGCGGATGACAAGGCCAGCTCGTCATGATTTATGGGATTTTGTTGTTTTTAGCGCAGGACGGGAAAACGCCTAGCAGCCATGTGGTTAAGTAGTTGGCAGAGGCCAATCTATCTATAAGCTCGTCTGCCCTCGGTATTGGGTGGGCATCAGTCTTAGTGACTGCATTGAGACCCCTGTAGTCTACGCAGAACCTCATCTCTTTCTTACCACTCGGGGTGTGAGGCTTCGGCACTAGAACTACGGGACTAGCCCAAGGGCTATCCGAGGGTTCAATGACTCCCAACTCCAACATTTTCTGCACTTCAGTTTTGATGCAGTCTCTAACGTGATCGGGCTGCCTGTAGATTTTACTCTTGACGGGCAAGCTGTCACCAGTGTCAACCTCATGGGTACACCAATTGGTCTGACTGGGTGTTAGAGAGAACATATGCCGGAAGGATTGAAGAACCTGTTTACAATCCTCCTGTTGATGTTCGGAGAGGCTGCCACAAAAGACAACACCGTCTACCGATCCATCGTCAGGATTCTGAGTGAGCAGGTCTGGGAGAGGGTCACTCTCTTCCTCCTGTCCCTCATCTATGGCCATGAGCAAGCTCGTGTCCTTCCTGTCGACATATGCCTTGAGCCTGTTGACATGGAGCACCCGGTGGGGGCTCCTGGGAGTTTCAAGGTCCACCAGGTAGGTGCCCTCTCCCTTTTTCTCCAGGATGGTGTAGGGCCCAGACCATTTGTCTTTGAGTGCTGCTGGGGCCACTGGCTCCAACACCCACACCTTCTGTCCAGGCTGGCAAACAGTCAGGACAGCCTTTTGGTCATGCCAAGCTTTTTGGAGTTCTTGGCTGGCCTTAGGGTTTTCAGATGCCTTCTCCATGTACTCAGCCATCCGTGAGCGGAGACCAAGGACATAGTCCACTATGCTGGTTGCAGGCTTTTTGAGAGGTCTCTCCCATCCTTCCTTCACCAAACACAGGGGTCCTCTTACAGGATGTCCGTACAAAAGTTCAAAAGGGCTGTAGCCAACCCCCTTCTGTGGGACCTCTCTATAAGCGAATAAAAGGCAGGGAATCAGGACGTCTCATCTACGCCGGAGCTTTTCAGGTAGTCCATGAATCATCCCTTTTAGGGTCCTGTTGAACCGCTCAACAAGCCCATTGCATTGTGGATGATAGGGTGTAGTGAACTTGTAGTTGACACCACATTCCTTCCACATAGCAGTCAAGTAGCTCGACATGACGTTTGCACCTCTGTCAGAGACAACCTCCTTAGGGAAGCCCACTCTGGAGAACACTCCAACTAGGGCTCTTGCCACAACCGGTGCTGTAGTGGTCCTAAGGGGAATAGCTTCAGGATACCTGGTGGCATGATCCACTACCACCAGTATAAACTTGTGCCCTGATGCTGTTGGGGGTTCCATTGGACCGACAATGTCAATCCCCACACGTTCAAAGGGCACCCCCACCACAGGCATTGGTATAAGGGGGGCCTTTGTCGTGCCACCTGACTTACCACTGGCTTGGCAAGTGACACAGGAGCGACAAAACTCCTTGGTATCTTCGTTCATGTGAGGCCAGTGAAAGTGCGAGACAAGCCTGTCCGACGTCTTCGTCTGGCCTAAGTGTCCTGCTAAGGGAATCTCGTGGGCCAAGGTAAGAAGGAAACCACGCTGAGGCAAGGGGATAACCAGCCTCCTGGTCATGCCAGGCTTGGGGTCTCTTGCCTCAGTGTACAGGAGTCCATCCTCCCAGTATACCTTGTGGGTACCTGTGGCGTTCCCAGCAGCCTCAGCAGCAGCCTGCTGTCTGAGGGGTTCAAGGGAAGGGCAGTCTAACTGGTCCTTCCCCAGGTCTTCTCGTGTGGGTCCCCCTGAGCCCAGAAACTCAACTTGATCAAGTTCGAGTTCTTTAGGTTCAGTTTACCGCAATTCCTGGAGGTCAGCCTC
Organism: Lissotriton vulgaris; assembly: GCF_964263255.1. Taxonomy (NCBI): domain Eukaryota; kingdom Metazoa; phylum Chordata; class Amphibia; order Caudata; family Salamandridae; genus Lissotriton; species Lissotriton vulgaris. The sequence goes on from NW_028249997.1 coordinate 37,188, forward strand.
CTCTGAGACTTGATCCTCGACCTGGGGCAAGGGGGAAGACGCTGCCTTAACCCGACTGCTCTTCTTCTTGGGAGGTGTCTGGTCCATTGTTCCAGGATCCAGCACCTGTTCAGTGGGGCATCGTCTGACCTGTGACCTAGTCACAGCAAGCACATGCGCTGGCAAGCCTAACATCTCCATGTGAGTCCGGTGCTCCACTTCTGACCATTGCGATGACTCCAAATCATTGTCCAACAAACAGTCCACTGGGAGGTCTGAACTAACAACAACCTTTTTCTGGCCATTTACCCCTCCCCAGGAGAAAGCAACAATCGCCATACTATGACTGGTAGTGACGTTGCTGGCATTGGTCACCAGGAAATCTGTACCTGGCATGATCTGCCCGGGGTCCACAAAGTTAGGCGTCACCATGGTGGCGCTGGCACAAGTGTCCCTATAGGCCTGAGCCATTCTTTCATTGATCAAAGGCGTCTGTCGGTATTTGCCCAAAGTATTGGGACTGACATCAGGGGATATATCCACATCCCCCGTACAGACAAGGACAGCCTGAGTGAGTGTGCCAACTAAGTTGCCACACCCCTCAGAACCCAAGGTTAACCCAACTAGTCCCTTGGGAGGCGCACTACTACTGCTGGCTGTACTAGGGGGCACAGGTGCCTTAGGGGCTGCAGTAGCAGGAGTCTGCCCTCCTTTCTTGGTGCACTCACTAAACCAGTGAGTTTAACTTTTACAGAATTGGCACCACCTTTTCGATTGGCCTTTTTGATTATTCTTTTTCTGGGAAGCCTGACCCCCCCCCCTCTTTGGGTTGTTGGGGACCTGTCGAAGACTTCTGGTCATTTTGTTCCCCTTTCGAATCTTTACCCTTCTGGTCTGCTTTCTTCTGACCACCCTGGTTCTGGCCCTGGTTTTGCTTAACCCTCGTTCTGACCCATCTGTCTGCCTTCTTTCCCAATTCTTGGGGAGAGGTCAGATCCGAGACGACAAGGTGCTGATGCAACAACTGGTTCTGACAATTGTTTAAAATCTGTTCTCGCATGATCAAATTATACAATCCTGTGTAATCAGTAACCTTACTGCCCAGCAACCAGCCCTCCAAAGCCTTAGTGGCACAATCAACGAAATCAGACCAGTCCTAAGACTGAGTTTTCTGGGTATCCCTGAACAGCAACCTGTACTGCTCAGTGGTTAGGCCGAACCCATCAATCAGTGTGTTCTTCAGGACCTGGTAATTGTTAGCATCCTCGACTCTAGTAGTGAGGAGCTTATCTCTACCTTTACCTTCAAAGGAGAGCCACAAGATAGCTGCCCACTGACTCTGGGGGACGCACTGTACAGTGCAGGCCCGCTCCAAAGCAGTAATCCATTTGTGGATGTCGTCCCCTTGCTTAAAGGGGGGCACTATCTTACTCAGGTGCCTAGTGTCTAAACTCCTGTTTTCCCGTGGGGGAATGCTGCCACCAGTGGGAATTGTCCCACTCAATTCTTGCTCTCTAGCGAAGGCGAGTCTTTCTTTGGCTAGGGCAAGTTCTTCCCTTTCGATCCGCAGATTGACTTCCCGCTCCTTAGCTTCGTACACTCTCCTCTGAGGGGATGTCATCCCTCTTCGAGCAGAGCCTCGAGAGCCATTGGTTCGAGCGGATCTGTTAGAGCCTCTCGACAGAGACCTAACTCATTCACTCCCAATGTTAAGCTGGCCTGAGAGGGGCCCCAGGGGTCTCCTAGTACCATTCTTGTGCCGGCTTAAGTTGTCCCTAGTTAGCTGGTTAACCACTACTGGACCTTTGTCTGCCTCGTCCCCAGATGTCTCTAGATCCTCATCCTCTTCTTCACCTTCTGCGGAGAGATGGATAAGGTCAGGGTCACCTGCGGTTCCCTCGAGGGGGGCCATACTCTCTTCTGGATGAGAAGGGTCGGTGTTACCCGCCCTCCTAGCATCATAAGTCTCCAAGAGACCAATCAGAAACGGAGTTGTAGGGTTTGCACCCTGTTTTAACTTCCGAGATGTACAGAGTTGTCGCATCTCTTGGAAGCTAAGTGCAGCATATCTGGACATGACCTGTGGAGGGTCGACTGACACAAGGGGAGACTCAGAGTTTCCTCCTTTGTCGGACATGCTGCATCTAGTGTGGTGTAAGTGATGCACCTACCTACACTATATGTTTACCTACTGATCCCTTGCTAAGAGTTGTAGCCAAGGTGTGCTAAGCCTTGAGGAGCTACAACAGCTGGTTCAGTAGAACTCAGAGTATTCTAAGCTAAGTTATATGTACCTGAAGTACTTATGCGATCTTTCACAAGATATTCTTAGGATACGTGTGGTAAAACAACAGCAAGCTCAAATCCCAACCGCTGCTCACCAATGTGAGAAGTTGGCCCGATATGCAGTGCTCACTATTCTAGTGATCACTATGCATCGGTCCAAACAACCCTTATGGTGATTGGTTGTAAGTCAACCTTAGACCAGCTATCCTAGTAGCGTGGATACAAGCAGTCTTCGGGCTAAACTCTAGAGGGCGTGTTAAGCCAGCTGTTATACCATCACATACCCCTTGAACACCAAGTGAAAGGACACCACACAAGTGTTATGAAAATAAACAGTGTATTTATTAGAATCACAACAGCCCTGTACTCTTTATGAGGACAGGGTACTAAGCACACAACGAAACTCTTAAGAAAATACTTCAAGTGCACAATCAATACAAGTGCCCGAGGGCACGGAAAGTTTAGTGGTCTCGGGCGGACCCGATAAGGCAAGTCGGAAGCGATAAGGACTCGGGACCCTTAAATAAGGAGGCTATGCGGGCACCGAAATGCCGAAGTTACCTAGCCCAAGGGCTGCGGCTGCACAAGTCTTTACGGACGTCGGGAGTCTTCGCTGACGAGCCAGGAGCCGGAAGGAAGGAGTTGCTGGCCGGCGACCAGTGGAAATAGTTCGTAGAGATCCAAGCCTGGATCAGAGATGGATGACACCTGAAAGCAGAGGGGACCAAGTTCGTACTACTAGCCAGTAGTCAAAGGGTACCAGGAGGGCACCGGATGATCGTCACCTCGACTAGGTGAGTGGGCGATGCTAGGCTCTGCAGTCTCACGGACCAGGAGGAGTTGTCGGCGACCAGGATGTAGGCGCAAGCTGTCCCACGAAGATTGATGCTGTCGGCGTCGCTGAGCTCAGGTTTGGGGCAACAAGCCTTGGCAAATTTCAGGGCCACGTAGTGGGCCTAAAATGGCGTCTTGAGTGACCAGGAGGGTCCGGGGTGCTCCTCTCGCAGAAGGGAGCAAAGGCCAGTCTGGAGCAACCAGACCAGCAGCGTTGGTTGTCGGGTGTCGTCAGGAAGGTCACAAGCCAGCGGCTAGTGACCAGACAACGGGCTGAACAGCAAAGAGCAGAAGGGCCCCACGCAGATCGTGGAGATGCTGGGAGGCTGCACTTCGGTGCTGGAGCTGCTCAGGGTCGGGGCTTCTCGGACCCCAGAGCACTCACCAGAGGATTCCTTCGGTGGTCGTGCTGGTTTAAGAAAGCGTGCAGGTTTTGATGATGGCCGGTCCCTCGAGGTCTTGTCGCACCCACGGATCTCAGTTGAGCTGACGATGTGGGTAGAGGTCAGAGGTGCCAGGGAAGCCGGTTCTCGTCGAGCTGGGCCGTCGGATTCCTGAGGAAGGACTTGCAGCAAACCGCAGAGTTCTTAGATGGTGCCTGCGGATGCAGGGTGACTACTCCTTAGCCACAAGGGAGAAATCTTAAGAAGAGTCGCGAAGTCCTTTCGTAGAAAGTATTCTTGATTCAAAGATGATCTAATTTGGAAGGGTCCCCGCTCCGGCCTTTATCCTAAAGAAAGGGGTGGGTACATGACTAGGTCCTGCCCTAGGGGTGGGACCAGGAAGGGGGGTAGTTACACCCCTCTCCCCTGCCGGACTTTCCCCAGGTCAGGGGCTGCGCGCCCCTGGAACTAGTTCTAGCCGGCAGATGCGTAGTGAGCACCGGGGTGCCACTCCGCAGTCACCTTCTTGTAAAGCCCAGCCTACCCAGGATACACAAACCCTGTCTGGGATGGTGCGAACACCGCCCCGGACAGGAAACCCTTTGTCCAAGCTCTCCTCGCTGGAAGGACTCCCAGCAGCAGGAGGTCAGACTCGTGTCTGTGGTGGCAGCATCCATTTTGTGGAGCTGAGGCTTCAGTTAACTTTAACCGGGGTTCACAGTTACGTCCATGTCGTGTCCCTCTAGAAGGGCGGAATGCCAACCTCGTCGCCAGTACTGGTGAGGGGTCATCATCCCGATTCGTATGACACCTTACTCGACATGTCTTGATAACGCGATACCGAAGTTACCAATATGGTACGCGTTATCATGGAACAGCCATTGGGTCTTGGTTCCGCAAGCTGCAACCGGGCTCGGCTCGTGCCAGAGCCCAATTCACACGATTCCACTCACTCTGCCTTCAGGATTGTCAAGGCCTGCCATAGGAGTGACTGATAGGAACTCGGGTATCCATTTTAGGGTTAGATATAGGGATACTATACCTACAGCAACGGGCGAGTACGCCACGTTGCCTCAGCTGTCGCGCAGCCAGTTGTGTCAGATTTAGATGGCCATCCAGGGGTGGCATAATACATGCTTCAGCCCCTGGTAGGCCCTGGGTACACCGATGCCCTGAGTTACAGGGTCTGACAAGGTGGCCCAGTTCCAATTGGGTAATGCACCTAAGGTACACACATCAATTTAGCGAGAGAACAGCTAGGCTGTGGGTCTGATTGGCAGGCCCACAGCCCGAGAAAGTCGTAAACCAGTGAAACAAAAGCAAAAAATCTTGGTGATCATAGGATTGCAGACCCTACTCTCCTACACCCCCCACCACAAAATCCGCAAATCCGCGGATTCGCAAAATCCGCGGATTTTGTGAATTTGCGAATCCGCAAAATCCGCCCATGCCTAGTTCACACACTACTGAACGCGCACTCTTAAGTGCATCAGCAGTGCACTGTGAATCGGAGCGTTTCACAGGCCTGTCACAGATAAGAAATGCTATCAAAACAAAATCCTACAAAACAATAAACTACTGGCCGGCAGCAATTCATACCCAGACAACGTCGGGACAGGCTGCTAGTATAAATATAAAGTGCAGTACTATTTAAAACAAGACTGATATTAGTATAATTCCATAGCAAACATATATTAATATTATCAACAGTAAAATTCCATCCTGGAAGATACCATTAAAATTCATATTAAATAAATATTTTGTTTGCTAAATCATCATTATTCCTAAAATACAGGTCCTAAAAAGGTTAAAAAGGGGAAAATTCATAGACAATGTTATATATGATTGGTTCCAGCAGCAGATATTTGTAGCCAATGCACATAGTAGGGCCTGACACAGTTTATAAAAAATTATACATGTCCTCTGTGTTATTTAAACCCTGTGGCAACTTACTGTCAAATTCAAGAATTCCTTTTGTTCCTAACTGTTTGAGCTGATGCTCCCTATTACCACCTCTTTTTGATTTAGGTATAGCACTGATCACGGAATAGGATAGACAGTTAATGTCATTAGCATGACACCTCTTGAAATGTCGAGCCACAGGGTAGGCCGGATCACTGTGTAAAATGGCTCTAATATGCTGCAATATTCTGACGTGCACCTGCAGCTTAGTACTACCAATGTAGTTAAGGCCACAGGTGCACGTCAGAACATATACAGCATACTCTGTTTTTCAATTGTGGCTGCCCTTAATGGAAACTAGAGAAGCATTAAAAGGGGTTTAAATAACTTGTCTTATTACAGCCGAACTTACACGCTCGTCACGTAGTGCACCTCCTAAATCCTCTAGTGGGTTGTAACCATGTGGTTACTTTACGTGTCTCAGTGGAACTTTTATCCAGATCCATAGCCATAGACTTTCCTTTTCTAAGCGTGATGGTTGGACTCATGGCCAATTGGTTGCAAAAGATATTATCAGTTAGCACTATTGGCCAATGTTTCTGCACGATGGCTCTAACTTTCCTCTCCTGTTTACAGAAAGTAGTAATTAGTCTTGGGGTGTCGCTATTGTTAGACAAAGAAATAGGAGCGGGTACTATTTCAGTATCCTCACTCTGGAAGAGGGTATGTCTAGATCTCTTTTCCGCTTTACTAATAGCCTCTCCAATGATTTTATCACTGTATCCTCGCACTTTTAGTCTTCCCCGCATTTCTTCTTGACATCTTACAAAATCTTCTTCATTGCTGCAGATACGCTTTAACCTGAGAATTTCTCCATACGGTATACTCGCTATCAAATGCCTAGGATGGAAACCATTGGCGTGCAATGTAATGTTACCAGACGTAGGCTTTCTGAAAAGCGTGCTTTCGAGTTTACCCTTTTTAATGTGAATATATATATGCGCTCCGTTACCACTGTCCAACGGAGCACTCGTGAGCGGGTGCAGGCAGCGGTAGTGGACAACCGCTAATATCAAAGCTCCAAATCTCCCGATCTTATGTCTGCACACCATTTCAAAATGGCACCTGCTTTTAACACATAAAAGTTTGTCCCTTCTTTGTTTCCATGTGTAGGGGGAATGCTTTATGTACATGCCTCCTCTAGTGTGTCATCAACATTGAAGAATGCTTTACGCCGAAACGTTTGTGTCCTTTGCTGTCGAATAAAGTTTTGCAAAGGCCCTCCTGGAGTGCGGTAATTTCTTCCGGGATCGAGAGATAGGAACAAACGAACGCTGACCCAGTTGAAGGTGCAGGTGAGTAATTTTATTAAAGTTTCAGCAGCCTGCCTGCATGACGCGTTTCAGGTTACCAAGAGGCCTTGATCACATGACGCCTTGAGAGTAACAATGCATTTACAGTGCAAGGTGCAAAGTAACCTGGTATACGATTGGTTACAAGACAAATGGGTTTGTAGACATAGACAAAATACCTGTTGGTTTGAGCATTTCATTAAAACCAACAAGGTAATAGAATTCAGAGCACAACCAGCAACATCATAAATAGCATAAATACTTTAAGAATATCAAAAAACATTATAGGTGTAGATAATTCTTAGTAAAAGTATGAGCTAGATAAAAAGGAGAATTAAAAATAGCAAAAACATTTTAATTCATCCCCTGCCATGTGCAAGATATACGCAGTTGTGCAAGCTAGGCAAAATGAGAATAAAACCTAAGTGGGTGATGATTCACTTAAACAGCTTATCAAGCTATTAAACATCAGTCCAAAGGGACATCTATGAGTCTGTGTCCAACCTGATTTGTCAGTGCAAATATAGTGTGCAAAAGTGCAAAAGTCAAGTCAAGTCAAGTCAAGAAATTTATATAGCGCGCTACATACCCATAGGGTCTCAAGGCGCTTGAAGAAGGGTGGGGAATTACTTGTCGAATATCCAAGTTTTAAGTTGCTTTCTGAATGCTAGGTGGTTCTGAGTAAGGCGAAGGTGAGTGGGAAGTGAGTTCCAGGTTTTAGCTGCCAGGTAGGAGAAGGATCTACCTCCCATGGTGGTTTTGTTGATGCGAGGTACAGTGGCAAGGGCTTGGTTGGAGGATCGTAGCTGGCGGGAGGGGTTTAGAAGGACAGTCGTGTGTTGAGGCATTCGGGTCCAAGTTCGTAAAGTTCTTTGTGTGCGTGGGTTAGGAGGCGGAAAGTAATCCTCTTGTTAACGGGGAGCCAGTGGAGGTTTTTCAGGTGACCAGAGATGTGTTCTTTAAGCGGGATGTCTAGTATGAGCCTGGCTGAAGCGTTCTGGATGCGTTGGAGTTTTTTCTGGAGTTTTGTGGTGGTACCGGCGTATAGGGTGTTTCCGTAGTCCAGGCGGCTCGTGACCAGTGCGTGGGTGACCGTTTTTCTAGTTTCGGTGGGGATCCAGCGAAATGATTTTTTGAGCATGCGAAGAATGTTGAAGCAAGATGAAGAAACGGCGTTGACTTGTCTGTTCATCGAGAGTGAGGAATCCAGGATGACGCCCAGGTTCCGTGCGTGGTCCGTCTGGATGGGTGCTTTTCCAAGGGCCTCTGGCCACCAAGAGTCATCCCAGGCGGAGGGGGAGGTGCCTAAGATGAGGACTTCGGTTTTGTCTGGGTTCAGTTTCAGACGGCTGTGCTTCATCCACTCGGCTACTTCTTTCATTCCTTCGTGTAAGTTGGTTTTGGCGGTGTTAGGGTCTTTGGTGAGTGAGAGGATCAGTTGAGTGTCATCAGCGTAGGTGATGATATTGAGGTTGTGTTGGCGAGCGATGGCCGCAAGGGGGCTCATGTATACGTTGAAGAGGGTGGGGCTGAGTGACGATCCTTGTGGCACGCCGCAGATGACTTCAGTGGCCTCTGACTTGAATGGAGGGAGGCGGACTCTCTGGGTTCTTCCGGTGAGGAACGAGGAGATCCATTCCAGTGCATTTCCTTGGATTCCGATGTTTCTGAGGCGCTGTAAAAGGGTGCTATGACAGACTGTGTCGAAGGCTGCGGAGAGGTCGAGGAGGATGAGGGCGACTGTGTCTCCATTGTCCAGTAGAGTACGAATGTCGTCTGTTGCTGCGATAAGGGCGGTTTCAGTGCTGTGTTTGGCTCGGAAGCCGGACTGTGAGGAGTCAAGGGATTTGTTGGTTTCGAGGAAGGCGGCGAGCTGGTTGTTGACAGCTTTCTCGATGACTTTGGCCGGGAATGGAAGAAGTGAGATGGGGCGGTAGTTTTTGAGTTTGGTGGGGTCAGCTGTAGGTTTTTTCAGAAGGGCGCTGAGTTCTGCGTGTTTCCAGCTTTCCGGGAAGGTGGCGGAGTTGAGGGAGCAGTTGATGACATCTCGGAGGTGTGGTGCTATGATGGAGTCTGCTTTGTTGAAGATGTGGTGAGGGCATGGGTCAATTGGGGATCCTGAGTGGATGGAGTTCATCAGGCGGATGGTGTCCTCAGTGGAGATTGGGTTCCAGTTATTAAGGATGTTCAAGGGGGGTGAAGGTCCTGCAGAAGGTTGGGTGGGTTGGTCTCCGGATCATGATCATGTAAAAGGTATATTAAAATCCAATGAATTAAGAAGGTTTAGGCTAACAGAGTAAATGTGTAAAATACATGATGGTAAAATGTAAGGGAACAACCTATAGGCATGTGTAGAAATCTTCGCTGGAGTTCAAACCCTGTGGAGTCTTAGTGTCAAGCTCCATGATATATTTAGTTTCCAGAGCATGCAAAAGGGCCTCCTGGTTTCCTCCTTGTCTGAGGGGGAGAACTGAGTCGATGACAAAATACTTAAAGAGCTCGCTCTTATTGTCATGCTGTTCTTTGAAGTGGCGTGCGACTGGATAGGAAGCATCACTAACATTGATTGCCCTGATGTGCTGAAGTATCCGTTTGTGGACATTTACAATATGTGGGAAGCACTGTATGTATGTTGAAAAAGCGAATTCTGGAACATATTAGAGCAGTGAAGAATAAAGATCTAAGTTATGCAACTGCAAGACCTCTAGAACAATGCCAAACAGCAACTGGAAAAGAATGGATTTCTTCGGGTTGGACACAATCCCAATAAATGAAAGAGGAGGTGACAGAAAACTCAAGCTAAAACAACTTGAGTCACGGTACATCATTAGGCTACAAACTAAGTCTCCGAAAGGCCTCAACAATGATGAAGTACTCTATGTACATTTGGAAAACTGAGAAAAAGTGTAAGAAACTTGAGAAATTACAATAACGTAACCATGCTGCCAAGCAGAAATACAATAATTTGATGTAATCAGTATTGGGGTACTAACCCGCAATTGTAATGTGACACTGAGTAGTACATATATTTTGACAGGAATATGTGTACGGCATGCAACTATGGTTTATGTACACAACAGCCCCTTAAGGTACTCACAACAGTAGAATTGAGCTAATAATATCTTTAACATGTAAGGTACTGAACAATAGAACAGACAAAAATGAGACAACAAATATTGATATAAATGTATTACACAAGGCAGTGGTTGTGAGTCAATGGAGTCAAACATAAGTCGAAACATAAAAATAACGAGGGGAGGTCAAAATGTACTAACATGTATAGAAATATACATATAAAAAATGATAAAACACAAGCTGACATTAAAAAGTGGTTGAAAAAGTGGATATAGATATATACGCAATTATTAGAAAATTAACCTGTTTACGTTTAATAATGTGAGAATGATCCTGCTTTCTTTTGTGATGACAATGATATAATTTGATTTTAAAATAACTAAAACTCCAAGAAGGCCACATAATGGGTTGTAATGCAAGAGGTATAAAAAGGTGACTTAGCTAATTGTCAATCAACCGTGAACAAGGCCGTTAGGCTGAAACGTGTTGGTGAAGGCAGTCTGGCTCTGTATAAGGAATAAAGCAACTTTAAGTTTAAGACTCCTGAGTGTGGCATACTTGTTTGAAATAAAAATAAAAAATAAAAATAAAATATATATATATATCTATACTACTATTATAAAGGAAGAACTTTGAACCTTTGAGGCGGGTAAACTCGGGAACCACAGGGCCAATCCACACACCTGATACATTGTTGTAATCGTGAGGGTGTGCAGATGGACATAGGCTATATAAACGTAATAAATATACGTTATTTAAAAAATTTACAGAAAAAAAAGTAGTCCCTTGGAAGAAGTGCCGGCCGCGACGTGCGTGCTGACGTGAGGAGCGCGGGGAGGAACGGCGTCCAGGAGCGCCTGGAGGACCGGCGGACATGGCGCGAGGAGGAGCGGCAAGGAGCGGCGGACAGGCGGTGAGGAGCGGCGGACAGGCGGTAAGGAGCGGGGACAGACGGGGAGGAGCGGTGAGCGGCGGATGAGGTAGGTTATTTATTTATTTATTTAGGAGCGGTTAGCGGCGGGAAAATGAAGCAAAAATGACAATTGTGAGCAAGAGGAAGCAAACGGAGTATTACAAAAGTGAGCCAAATGGTGCATTACAGGAGGAAAAAGTTACGTGTGCAGGTTACAAAAGCGTACATTGTGAGCAAGAGGAAGCAAATGGAGCATTACAAAAGTGAGCCAAACGGTGCATTACAAGAGGAAAAAGTTACGTGTGCATGTTACAAAAGCGTACAAAGTAAACATAGAGGTATAATACTGCATTACAGGAGGAAAAAGTGACGTGTGCAGGTTACAAAAGCGTACAAAGTAAACATAGAGGTACGGGGCGGGCGGGGGCCCTGAAGCCTAATTGCTCCCGGACAACGTCGGGACGAGCTGCTAGTATATATATATTCCTAAAACCTCATCAGAGTACCGGTGCCCCCGACCTTTCAGGGCGGCCTCTTTACACAATGGGCAATGAGCAGCCCACCAATTCCATAAACATGAAGTAACAGATAGAGACCCACTGCTGGAAAAGTTGCATTTATTCTTGGCACAACAGCACGGAAGCTTCCGTCTCCTTGCGCGTTCGGCGAACATTGCCGCCTTGCTCACAGGTGGAAGCAGTGATTGCCCTCTAATACGTCAACAGAGGTATGATAAACATAGACCCTTAGGTATTTCAGGCAGATGGGTTCCCACCTGATCTCTCTGGTCGTGGAGGGCTGAGTCTCACCTTTGTGCACTGGGAATAAACATGTCTTGGACCAATTTACTCTAAGGCCGGAAAGTTCACCAAAGCTGGTTAAGAGATTGTCGGCCCCCACTAGGGCCCCGTCTGCGTCTTCAAGAAAGAGCAGAAGGTCGTCAGCATATAACAATACGTATTGCTGGCCAAGTTTGCTCCGCAATCCCCTATAATGGACACCCGTGCGGAGTGACATTGCGAGAGGTTCCACTGCCAATGCAAACAGCAACGGGGATAGTGAACACCCCTGTCTTGTTCCTCTCTCCATTGAGTATTGAGGTGATATTAGCTTACCCGTCTTCACTCTGGCCACCGCCGAGGCATATAGTACAGCGGTCCATTTCAAATAGCCGTCCCCCACACCAAAGCGCCTAAGTACTTTATAAAGGTATTCCCATTCCAGGCTGTCAAACGCTTTCTCCAAGTCTACGGATAATATCATAGGGTGGTGGGTCTCAGTGTGATCTTCTTCTAGGAGTCGCATCAAGCGGCGTATGTTCATAGTAGTATTGCGCTTAGGTATAAAACCCGCTTGGTCTTCATGGACCAGTGCGGGCATGTGTTCTAAGAGACAGGACGCCAATATGCTGCTCAAGATTTTGTAGTCAGTAGTCAGCATCGATCAAGGATGTTGTATCCCCGCTCTCTCTGCCAGGTTTAAGGAGGGGAATTACCAACGCCTTTCGCATGGAGTGTGGTAAGTGTCCTAATTGTTTCGCTTCTCCATAGACCTCTAGTAGCCGTGGAGCCAGCAGATCCATGTATTTCACATAGAATTTGATGGGAAACCCATCTAGACCCGGGGTTTTCTAATGCGCCATCTGTTTTATTGCCCTTCGGATGTCTCCTAGTTCAATATCTCTGCCCAAGTCTTTTGCTTGCTCCGGGTCCAATACTGGGAAGCAAAGCCCTTCAAGAAAAACATCTATAGCTGGGGACTTTGATACAGGGTTTCATAGTACCTGGTAAAGCAGCGTAGGATCTCTGGTTGGGTATACACTTCCACACCTTCCGCCGTGTGCATGGACACTATGGGGGAGTCTCTCTTTATGGGGTTGGCGAGCCAGGCCAGCAAGGCTCCTGATTTATCGCCCTCTGCGTGGGATCTAGCTATATATGCCTTGTAGACGAAGCTGCGCAAGCGTTCTGTTTCTGTTGCGACTGCTTCTTTCGCCGCAGTAATCTGCTCTTGTAGTTCCGGGTGACCAGGCCGCAAGAGCTTCATGTCTCGGAGTTTCTTATCAGCTTTATCAAGGTCGTCCAAGAGTACCTTCCGTACTCCTATTTGCTTACCTATGCAAAACCCCCTAACTATCACCTTGAAGGCATCCCATTCTGTTGCTCTTGCCTTCGTCGTATCAGCATTGTCTACAAAAAAGTGAGTTATTCTCTCTTCCAGCGCATCATGGAAAAGTGGGTCATCTAGCATTTCTGGGAAGGCAGGAAGTGCCAGGGAACCACTGCATGGTGAGCAGTAGAGGATTATGATCCGAGACTGTTCTCGACAAATATTCCGTCCTTACAACCATTGGTATTAGGGCTGGGGAACACAGGATCGCATCCAGCCAAACATGGAGTTCATGCATACCCGAAAAAAAAGAATAATCTCGAGTCTGTGGGTGTTGTGCATGCCATATATCATATAGGCTCCATCTCGATTGCCAATCCGTTCTACACTTAGCAGTGCGGTGTGTTGGAGATTCTGCCAATGGGGGATGCGATCTATCAAGAGTTACATCTAGCACTGAGTTAAAATCCCCTCCCACTAATATTGGTCCTACCAGGAAGTGTGCAAGGGATCCTGATAATTCCACTAAAAAAGTGAGCTGATCCACATTGGGTGCATACACGCTACATAAGGCGATATCTTTACCTCTCAATTTTCCCGCTATGGCAACAAACCTCCCTTCTGGATCTATAATCTGTCTGGTTACCTGAAATGGGATCCCGGCCCTAATCCAGATTTGAACTCCCCTGGCGAACGCTGAATATGTGGTATTGTATACTTGTCCCAGCCATCTGCACTGTAATGCTATCCCTTCAGCCTTCGTCAAATGCGTTTCTTGCAATAATGCAATCTGAACTCCCCTGCGCACTAGAAATGCATGTATTTTGTGGCGTCTCGTCATAGTGTGGAGTCCCCTCACGTTCCAGGTTATACATTTCAAATTATATAAGTCACCCATTGTCCCACATTGACTCGTGCTTTCTATTCCTGCCATTCTGTAAGTGTTCCAAACATGATGAAGCATTAGCACCGATGGTGAGCCCTCCCCCCAACATTATGATGTGTCTCCAAACACCCTCCCCCCCCAGAACAGGACCCAAATATCGCAATCTAGTTCCCATCCAAACTCTACCAGGAAAGAAATTGTTAAGTAACCCAACAGTAGGTACTGTGGGAAAGCGTTAAGGGTAATAAGGGGGGTTAGGTACCCACGGGAAGCCGCCCCTCGCTTTGGCTCCAGTTGGGCGACCAAGCCTCTGGTAGGTGAATACATCAGAACCTCCACCTGTTTCCCCTCTACAAGAACATTAGTGCCCTCATTCATGTCTTAATAAACAGTTCACCATAGTTCGTGTTCGGGCCTCAACAGCTCACCAGGTTCTCTCGCTATTCGTCCAGCATTCCTTCAGCCGTCGCTGGGGTGATCACAGGTAATGGTACACTGTCCGTTTCTGAGTGTTCAGTGTCGGAGGGGTCATCGCCTTTGTCGGATTCCGCCTCGTCTCGCGATGGAGAATCCTGTGATCTTGATATGGTAGAAACCACTTCCAGGACCCCTCGCCGCTCCGCCGCCGTCTCCGATATTGAAGGCTGTCTGAGACCCCTGTGTCGATTACAGATCCGCTTGGATTTCCGTTGTGGTAATCCTTCTGAGACAATTCCAAGTCATGCACCCGGGCCATCTTTGCCGGTTCTGTACAGTTACAGCCAGTTACAGGCGTCTTCCGGCGTGTCAAAGAATTTAGTGGTGCCATCGACAATTATCCTGAGTCGAGCAGGGAATAACAGGGAGTATTGGAGTCCCTCGCTTCTCAGTTCCCTTTTAACTGCCAGAAAAGAAGTTTGTCTGCGCTGTGTCTCATAAGTATAGTCTGGGAAGATGTTGACTTTACTGTTCTCAACCTAGAAAGGGCCGTCCAAACGAGCATTTTGGAGTAGCAGATCTCGGTCTCGATAGTGTAACAGCCGTGCCACCACCGGCCGTGGTGGACGGCCCTGTTGTAGCGGCTTGGACGGGACTCTGTGTGCTCGTTCCAGTGTGTAAAAGGTGAACAAACCTTCTGGCGCCACCGTCGTCCGGAGCCAATCTTCCAGGTATCGAACCATGTCCTTCCCTTCCACTTTCTCCGGCAGGCCTACTATGCGGATATTATTCAGGCTATTACGCCCTTCAGCGTCCTCAGCTCGTCTCTCTAGAGCATCTATTTGTTTTTGATTTTTTTTTTAGACCAACGGTCCCAGATTGTATTTAATTTCACAAATCAAAACGTAGAACAAGCCAATAGATCATACAATGTCATATAAACGACAATCATTACCCAGTCGGTAACATTTTCGACATTTCCGTCGTATATAGGTGAAAATAAACAGTAGCTAGGGAAGATGCATTAGTCCGCAATTCTCAGTCTCAGGAGAAATCTTTGGTTGCAGTGCCTGCAGCGTATGTCACTGCAGAAGGGCCAAAGTGTTCATGATAGTCAACAGCAGTTGTTCCAGGCTGTGTTCCCTGGGTGGCACGGACGATGTCAGAGACAGGAATCACATCCCACATTACCATATGGGATACAGGGCTATAGTTGTGTGATCATGGCAGTATTTAATAAACATTGAAGAAAAGTTAAATGGAACGGGAGAGATCAACATCATGATGAGCGCAGCAGAAACAATGCCAACTGCCAATCAAGAGAATAAAGGAGAAAAATAAATAAATAAATAAATAATAGGGAAATAACGGAAGTAGGAGGGAAAACACATCAACAACAATCGGACTAGTGTTTGCGTGTACAGCAGTGTATCAGTGACACTAATGTTTTATGTAACGCTGTATGTGGACAGTGTGGGGACGGGAATGGTCGTGGATTGAGGATCGCTGCGGCCATATGGCGGTAGGGGGGAATAATAGCAAGCAGACTTTGTCGGGCGTTACCCCAGCGGCGGGGGGGGGGAGGGGGGAGAGGTATGTCGGGGTGGGAAACAACAGGGGAGGGAGAGGTCTGACTCCGGAAATGTAGGGGTAACGGGTCTATCACCGCTCCATAACTAAGCGTTCATGTGATACCAGCCTGGATACAAGCCTGATGGTATGCAGTCAGAGTAGTGTCCCACTCTTGGGCAATTGGGTACATTCGAAGTCCCGCCGTCTCCTCTCTGTGTAATGTCACGCTCTTTGCGCTAGCCCATTTGGCAAATCAGCGACGCCAGTACAGCGGTCGCGGGGGGGCATTATTCTTCCAGCGTTTTGTGATGAGCCGCTTGGCTGTTATTAGCCCCAGGTCCCAGAAACGTGCCTGCAGTTTGGTCTGCTTGGTCCTCTTCTAGAGCCCCAGTAGGCATGCCTCCCACGTCTTAGGAAGAGTGTCGCCCATGGCTGCCGCTAATGTGTCAGTGACCGCCGACCAGTACATGGTAAGGTGAGGGCAACTCCAGAGTGCGTGTAGCAGATCCGAGTTCAGGAGTCCGCACCTGGGGCACGCTGAAGAGGCAAGGCCGAAGTAGCGATTTATGTTGTCCGGGGACAAATACGCGCGGTGTATTATGTAATATTGGATGATCTTAAATCTCGCATTACGAGGAATGTTCCTTGCGCCAGCCAGCACTGCGGCCCATTGTTTGTCCGACCATTCACTACCCCGGTCGGCCGTCCACTTCTCTCTCAGTCGTTGGGAGACGAACTGAGTATGATGGTGCAGCGCCTGTGCCAGCCAGTGCACCAGTTGGGAACCATTGCCCATCACATGCAGGTACTGTATTAACATATGCGTGGTCGGTTCCTGAGTCAGATCTCCCCACGTCCCCGTCAGCACTCGGAGAAGTTAAGCGTGTGTCAGGAACTGCCCCGCCGGGAGATCTGTGTCGGCGGTCAGAGTCTCAAAGGACAGTAGCTCCCCATCACTATATAAGTCACCTAGACTGTCCAAGTCCGCCGCAGTCCAACTGCGTAGCACGGATGAGGACATCACGCCACTCCCCCAGGGGGTCCCCAGCAGCGGCAGGTTCGGGGCATATGGCACCGTGCCTTTAGTAAGTCTGAGGCTTCGCACAAAGCACTGTCTTGCGACAGCTAAGTAGATCTGGTCGGGAGGCCGGCCCCGCGTCAGGGGGTGGAAGAGCGTTAGCACCTGAGTCAGGGTCAGGGTAGTGTCTTCCTTGGCAGTGTCCATCAGGTTCTCTTCACTAAGCCAATAGGCAACCCACTGCAGTTGGGCCGCTAGGTAATATAGTTCCTGATTGGGAACCGCCAGGCCTCCAGATTCCGTAGCCGCGTAGAGGGTCCTCAATGCCACCCGGGGGCGCCCTTTATTCCAAATCAGGCGCCTGGTGAGGGCTTCCAATCCCTTGAATATACGCGTCGGCACATACACCGGAAGGTTAGCATAAAAGTAGAGGAGCCTGGGGAGCATTATCATCTTTGTCAACGCCACTTGAGCTGGCACATTCAGTGGGAGGGAGTTCCAGAACGTGACCTGGGCCGACAACAAGGAGATAGCTCTCACGAGGTTGCCCTCTAGGAGATCAACGGGGTCCCGATATATGAGGATCCCTAAGTACCGGAAGACCGTCGGGTGCCACCGAAGCTCCTCGCCCATCATTCGCACTTCACATTGTGGCATAGTTTCACTGAACGCATAGACCCCTGATTTTGACCAGTTGACACGGAGCCCCGACATATCCCCGAACACCCGAAAGAAGTCTGTGAGTGCCGCAGGTATGCAGGTGAGGTCCCTGACATATAACAGCAAGTCATCGGCATATAGAGACACCGAGTGTGTCCCATCTGCCAGTGGGATGCCCCAGGTGGCTCCGGAGGTCCGGAGCAGCGCTGCCAACGGCTCCATCACAAGCGTGAATATCAGGGGAGAGAGGGGACATCCCTGTCTGGTGCCTCTCCCGATCCTTATTCTGTCAGAAAATAGCCGCCCGGTCCGGACTCGCACCTCGGGCGCTTGGTACAGGAGCTCCACCATCTGGATATAGGCGTCGCCCAGCTCATACTTTTCGAGCACCTGGAGCATAAAGGGCCATTCCACCGAATCAAACGCCTTTTCCAGATCGAGTATTATACACCCTGAGCATGGCCAGTTGGAGATCGCGTAGCGTTGGACTCTAAAGAAGCGACGTATGTTGTAAGACGTGCTGCGGGTGGGCACAAAGCCGTTCTGGTCAGAGTGCACCAGTGTGGGAACTAGGGGCGCAAGCCTCCGAGCCAATGTCGCCGCCAAGATCTTGTAGTCTGTATTAAGGAGCGCTAACGGTCTGTACGATCCCAGCTCGCACGCTTCCCTGCCTGGTTTCAGCAGGGAGATCACATTGGCCTCGTTCAGAGACGCCGGAAGTTCAGCATCTTCAAATGCCGCCTTGTACACTCTTAACAGTTCCGGTATTAATAACAAGGAATAGGCCTTGTAAAACTTGGCCGGGAGCCCGTCCGGGCCCGGCGCCTTGCCATTAGAGAGGGAAAAAATCACCTCTCGTAGCTCCTCACTAGTAAGATCCGCTCCCAGCTCCGCCTGTTGGGCGCGAGTGGCCGCAGGTAGCTGCAGTGTCGCTAGGTGGTCTGCAATCTCCACCTCAGTGCCTCTCAGTCGTGAGCTGTACAAGGACCTGTAATGTGCTGTGAACACATCATGTATCAGTTTTTGGGTGAAGACTTCAGCGCCCTGAGTCGTACGGATCGACAGCACCGACGCCGATTGAGTATCCTGACGTATCAGCCATGATAGGAGTCTGCCTGGCTTTCCACCTGTGTTGTGGGTGCGTGCAGAGTGTGCCTCAAAATTAAGGTTCTTCAGCCTCTCCATCAAAAGGGCGTGATCTGCCCTGGCTGTAATCAACTAGGAGTCATCGCCCTCTACCGCTTCCCTCTCTTTGTCTAGTAAAGTTGCCTCCGCTTTCATCAGATCCCACTCCACCTGTCCCCGCAGGCCTGCCTGCACACCGAGACAGCTCCCTCGGGTCACTGTCTTAAAGGCGTCCCACTCAATTGTCGGGGACGAGGCAGAGTCGCCATTGTCCTCAAAGTATTGTATTACCCTCCTGGACATCTCCTCTCGGAATGGCGTATCGAGTAAGAGATCCGGCTGCAGGCGCCATGTGGGCACAGGCGGGCGTGGGCGTTTCCACCCGTAATCCAAAGTGTGTGGGTTGTGATCAGGGTGTGTCCGCCCCAGGTAATCTGTTTCTGTCACGTGAGGAATCAAGTCACGGGACATCATATACCTGTCTAATCTGACGTGCAATGAGTGGGCCCCAGAGAAGTAGGAGTATACCCGGGCGTTAGGGTTCCTGACTCGCCAAGCATCCTGCTGGTTCCACTGTGTTGCCCAATCAAGAAGGGCCCTGGAGGTTGCTTGGGCTGGGGCGACAACCGCCGGAGGAGACGAGCGATCGAGGGAGACATCTAGTACGCTGTTATAATCGCCACCCAATAATAGTGGCACGTCAGACCAAGGTGCAATCACCGTCGACAGTCTCGCCAGGAACCTCCCCTGTTCGACATTTGGCGCGTAGATGGAGGCTATAACTATCTGTTGCCCGTCCAGTCTGCCCTGTATGAATACATAACGCCCCTCTGCGTCAATGTTGCTATGTGTCAGTGCAAATGGAATCCCCGGTCGTACCAGATCAGGGTCCCGCGCGCAAACGCTGAGAAGCCTGTGGCATATACCTGCCCCCTCCATCTACGGCGAAGTGTGGCGACCTCCGCGGCTGCCAGGTGGGTCTCCTGCAACAATGCGATCTGTACTTGATGTCTTCTAAGATAGGAGTACACTTGATATCGACGTGAGGGTGTGTGCATGCCCCATGACATTCCAGGTACAAAATTTAACCGTAGTCATCACAGTTTCCACATCTCCCAATTACCCTCACACCCCCCCCCCCCCCAATCTCCAGCCTGCCCCGGCCACACAAGCATAACAGCAGAAACCAATGACCAGGATTTCAGCCCGCCACCCCACACAGATACAGGGACATAAACTTTGACATGTCAGTGCCGACACTAGTCCCAAAAAGAATACTGTAAAGTGAACAACTTCCCTTGGGTAAGTGACTGTTTAGGGATGCCCAAAAGTTTGGTCTTGGACACAAGGCTTCACAAAGCAAAAGTATAAACAATAAAAGCAGTTGTATAAAAATGTAGAAATTTATTCAAACATACAATAAAAGCATATTAAAAAAAATCATTGTCATTACATAAAAAACGACCCTTTGCATTAATTAAAAGAGAGGAACATCAACAAATTCACAAATTATACATGTCAACACATATCTATGCTGAAAGAGTGCAATTAAATCAACTCCCTATGTATCTGAAAAAAGATTTTTTTGGAAAAGAGAGAGACACACACACACTGAGACATCAACAATTTGTAATTCGGAAAATGCACATCATAACCCTCTTTTGGACTAACTCCAAGACTTGGTTTTTTTTTGTGTTCTTGGAGTAAGTTGGGAAATTGGATTGTGCGGTGCTAGGCGTCGACGCGTTTCGATGGTTTTATTTATTCATGTACCATCTTTTTCAAGACTACTGAATATTATTGTCTCTCCTGTATTGGCACTGGATGGTTGCCTCTACCAACGAATCCTTATTCCATGTTAGGATCTCTGGACAAGAATTGTGAATTCTATTCTTTGGTGTCGCATTCTTTCACCAAAAGCTTTCATTAAAATCTGTTGTCTTGTGCACTGGTATTTGTTGGTTTTCTGTGGCCCAACAGGAATAGGAACTTATAACCTCCTCACTGTTGGCTCCAAAGTAGTGTTGTATATTTGGATCTACGAGTCGCATTCAACAAGTGGATTGTCCCCAAATGGCATGGTTCATCTTTATATTGATACTAAACATCCAGTGGAGAGTATGTTGGGGTCGGGAATACCAGAATAGATAGCGCTTGGTCAGGTGCACAAGCGAGCTTTAGCCTCTCATTCAGTCCTTAAAACGGAGAGATGCGCCTTGTTATTCTGACTTAAAGGATTGAAGTTTCCTTGCACTTCGTATTTCCCGGTATCGGCACCCGACTCCCATCCTCTCACTTGCGTCTTCGATTCCAGAAAGGTAAAAGAATACTAACAGAACCATAATGCCAAAAGGCATTATGGTTCTGTTAGTGTCGTCGCCCAAACGCTCTAATGAGCTCAATTAATCCGTGAGTTCAATGGGGGGGTGACAGAGTATGCAAAACAAGCAGTGTATGATAGTTCATCAGGCTAAGACAGCTGTGGTGTCTCCCCTCCACGGGCTGCGAGCCAAAAGCCATCAGAAGTCAATGTCGGTGTTCACATCCAGGGCCAAAGTGCCCACCGTCCCAGAACCGGGACACATGGCTCCGGAGGCCCCAACTTTCACCCCCCGAGGGACACTCACCTCTAGGGGTCCGGCCACCCCTTAAACACTATGTCTCTGACGTACCGCAGATAGTGTAACTCCGACCCCCCTCCTGGCAGCGGGAGCAGCTCAGGGTTCACCAGGGTAGGGAGGCGGGGGCAGGGCACGGGCCCCGAGGACAGTGCCGATAGTACTGTCTGAGGTCTTCAGAAGCCCCGGTGGGCTCTCCAAGTGGGTCTTCCAACGTAGTTCACTGCCTCCTACGTGGCGCCATCTGCTATAGTCCGTCCAAGAACAGAGTGAGGGAGCTCACTACGCTATCAGGTCTGCCGTTTGGGGTGTGACATCCGGTAGGCCCTCTGTTACCTGTTCATCCGGCATTCCGTATAAGTATTCGTCATCCTCGCTCCCACGTGATCCGGGACTGGCGTTGGAGATCAGGATAGGCGACTGTGATCCACTGAGCTCGGCTGCCATCCGGAGGGCTTCTTGCTGTTCGCTTTGTATTTGTTCTGGCGTGGGGCCCATCTCTTTATCCGCTGTGGACGACCTGGCCGGCGAGGGGCGCCGATGCCTCCGTCTGCGGGCGCCGCGGTTTCTGCGCGGCTCTGGCGGTGCGGTCCCACGACCCGTATCGACTCCAGAATCTAGCCAGGCCTCAGCCGCCTCAGGAGTGTCAAAGAAATGTGTCTTATCTTGTGCTACCACCCGGAGGCGTGCCGGGAATAGTAACGAGTACTTGAGAGCCAAACGCCTGAGTCTCTGCTTCACTGCCATGAACGAGTGGTGCTGCCGCTGGACTTGTACCGTGTAGTCGGGGAAGAACATTACATTTGCATTGTCCACTTTAATGTCTGACAGTTTCCTGGTTTCGCGCAGGATGGTGTCCCGGTCACGGTAGTTCAGCACCCGCATAAGCATTAGTCTGGGGTTGGAGCCCTCCGGGGGTGGACGGGATGGCACCCGGTGCGGACTCTCCACTACAAAGTGTGGTGACAGCGTGCCCTCCGGTAACAGTTCGCGGAGCCAGGCCTCCATATGTTCCGCCGCTTCCCTCCGCTCCCAGCGTTCCGGTAGGCCCACTATGCATACATTGTTCCTCCGGGCACGCCCTTCCGCATCCTCCGCCCTGTCCTCTAGAAACTCCACTCGATTGAGGAGGTCACGTATGTGCTTATCCGTCTGTGCCAACTTGGGCGAGGCCTCCGCCATAGTCTGTTCCAGGACCGAAGTTCGTTCGGATAGTTTCTTGTGGTCCGCCCTGAGGTGCGTCAAGTCCACTGCCACCTTGTCTATCTTGGTCTCCAGGGATGTACGGGTCAACTGCATGGACTCTTCCAATCGCTCCATGGCCGCCAGCATGGTGTCCAGTTTGGAGGCAGTCTGGTCAGCCTCGGGGTTCTTCGCCATCTTCCCCTTGTTTTGCACCCCTCCGGTTCCGGTCCTCGCTCTAGTCCCTCCTGACATGGGACTGGTCAGCACTGCAAGGCGGCCGGGACGGCAGGCCTCCACAACCAGCACTGCAGGGTCTTGGGCGTGTTGGTCACGGGGCCCGGCACTCCGCGTCGCCCACTCCGGACGTTGTATAACTGGTGAGGAGATCGCATTCCCGCCAGGGCACCCGGGATCCCGCTCAGTGATACCGCCTAGGGAGGGTACAAAGGTTGCACCGCAGTTGGTGTAGGAGTGCCTAGGCACTATTGGATGTCGCTTCAAATGGCGCAATGGTGACTCTCCTCCTGGTAGGCTGCGTGTAGACTAGTCAATCCAGGCCACAAGGCCGCTCTGGCTGCCCTTGTTCCTCCGGGTTCGGGAGGATCAATCTGTCTGGGTGGCACAGGATAACACCAATGGCGGTGCAGGGCGTCGTGTCCCTCAGCGTGGGGTGGATCACGGGGCGCTACGCGTGGGTATTCACGGGATCCGCACCTGCGTAGCCGAGTTCAGCACCCCCGGTGTGCACTGCGCCACCATAAGTACGGCGAAATCGCCTTCCAGCAGGGCTTCACAAGTGTGGCTGTGGATGTTGCTAAGTGTGGGCCGGATCCCCGGACTCGGACCAGGCCCGACGCTGGCTGGAAACCACCCCAGGGTAGAGAGTGGACAGGGGCCCAGTTCGCTCTAGGGCTCCGCCTCCACCGTCTATGGCAAGGGCTTTTGGGCAGCAGGGTCACTGGTGGCCCCAATCGGTGCGGTGCGGTCCTTTCCTGTGCACCCTGTGGCCCAGCGGGGTGTCCCTGGCACAGCCGACTATGTGGGCCGATGCTCTAGACCCGAGGGTGCCAACTCCGCCACTAAATGTAGGGGCTCCCGGGCAGTGGGGTCGCTTGAGGCACCAGAAGCTGTGGTGCGGTCCTGTCCCCCACCCCGTGCAGCCCGGGGGTGGGTGTGCGCGGTGCGGCCTACCTCGAAGGGCCGGATCCCCGGGCTCGAGTAGCCGGTGCTGCCGGCCGGAAGCGGGCCCAGACCGGGTAACTGCTGGGGCTCCTGCCGGCCGGAGGGTCCGTGTCACCGATCTCCCCCAAAGTCTCTCAGGCGGCGGATCAGGCTCCCGGGCACACTCGGTGCGAGTGTGGGCCGGCTGCAGTGGAAAATGCCAGAGAAATGGCCCGTGGTAGGGGAGCTTCACTCGGAGCTCAGCCCGGGCACGTCCGACTACATTGCGTGCTAAGCCACACCCCCGTCTCTCTAGAGCATCTATGCGATCCAGCACATTGGTCATAGTGGCTGAAAGGTCTTTCTGTGCCGGCGCCAGGGTGTGGACTGTGTCCTCCACCTCTTTAACTCTGTCAGATAGTTTACCATGGTCCGCTCGGAGCAAACCAAGTCCTGTGGCTACTTGCGCAATATCTTGCTGAAGCGCTGCATGGGTCTCGGTTATGGCCGCTAAGATCTTGTCCAGCTGGAGTTGCAGGTGGGGATCTCATGATTGTTCGGGGTCTGGGTGGTCTCCTTTGTCCGGCATCTCTGCGTCCCATGTGGATTGTGTAGTGCTTTTAGTACCTTTGGGTTTTCCCATGGCAGCAGTGTCCCCTAATTCGCCGTTGGCAGGCGAGGGATAGCGGCGAGGAACCAGGGGGACCCCACTATCTCGAGCTTTGACTGGTGTTCGTTTTAGCGGACCAGAAGGACTTCCCCCGGGCGTGTTCAGCGCGGGGGCTGTCTGTAGCGGCAGATCGGTGCAGTTCCAGTAAATATGTGCGTTGCTCAGAGGCGTATAGGTCCGAGGCAGGGTTGCCTCCAGTCAGCAGGGCTTCAGGTTGCTCGGATTAAAGTAGATGTTTGATGGTCCTCTCGAAGCATAGCAGCCCATCCAGTGCCAGCCTTATGAGGTTCTTAGTCTAGTTCAACAAGGGTCGCATCCAGCCCTTCCAGAACGGCAGCCGTGTCACTGCTGCACTGCCACGGAGAGCGTCACGTCAGTAAAGTTCCCAGGCGCTCCAGAGGTGGCTATCCAAGGACCAGCGGGCAAGGAGGGGTCCCGCGCGGGGCGTCCAACGGTCGCCGGGCACCGCTAGTGGGCGGTCACCTGTCTCCACGCGGCACTGCGAACCATCAGAGGTCATCCGATAATCTCTATCCGGTCAGGTGATTCCCTCGACTTAGTCTCCAGTTCCCACTGCAGTTCGCCGCAAGAGGTCACAGGTGTAGGCCCCAAAGTCCAGCAAAATGAGCATGGGTGCCCTCTTCAGCCCTGACGACGTGTGCAGGTAAGTTCGGCGCTGCGGGGTCACCCCCTGTTGAGTAACACCCCCTCCGTGGCAGTGTCTTTGCAGTCTCTGCCCCCACCTCCGCCTCCATCCAGGGGGCCTCTAAGGCGGTGACAAGGTCATCTGTTGCTGCGCAGTCGGGATAGGGCCCCAGTGAGCACCACGACCGGGTCCAGGTGCGTTGTGCGTTTTCGCGGAATTTGCTCTCGGAGACTGGGCCCCAATTCTCCGGGTCGACTTTCAGCAAGCCCCTTTCAATTTAATGGAGCACCTCCCCGTTGACACCCCCAGGAGCCGCCCGACAGGCAGCTCGAGGCTCTCTCACTGCCAAAATGCTATGCCAGCGCTCACGTCCTCCCGCAGGGCCCGAGGTGCCCCGCGCGGTGATCCAGCTGGTCTCCGGGGGGGAGGGCGGGAAGCAGACCTCCGCCTCCTTACTATGCAGTCAAAGACGGGTGAAATCACCGCCACAGAGCGGGAGCCGGGGCCGGTCTCAGGCAGGCCAAGTTCTCGCCAGTGCGACACCCGGAGCCCGCGTCCGCAGCGGTCCCCTGCAGGGGAGGGCCGAGCGCCTCGATCCCAGTCTGGAGGGTCGCTGCGCAGCAGTGCCGCACAAACTTCATCCGGGTGGTCCTCTCCAGCAAGTCCGCTCCGCGTTCACTCGCCCATGAGCCAACCGTTAGGTCGTTCTCCTCGGTCCTGCTGTCAGATTGGGAATCCCTCAGGGCCCACAGGGGCAGCCTCGGTCGCCGGTGTATCAGGCGTCAGAAGCACCTCGCAGCCGCCATTTTGTCGGTTAGCTTCGGGGACCCCAGGCAGCCCAGCAAGCCTAGTTCATCGATTTACAGGATCGACCAGGGGACGAACCGTAGCCGCTCCGCAGGAGTCTCCCCCCGCTCGTCTTGCGAGGGGAAACGGGGGTTTTAGAGGCTGTTAGGCAGGATAATCGGAGGCTCGGTCGTGGAGCTCAGCTCTCAGGCGACCTCTTCCATCGGGGTCCAAGCCACGCCCCCTCTTTCATTTTTTTTCTTGCGGGTTACATCCTCCTGGATCCATGGCGATCAACATCCCCTAACAGCAATCCATCAATTGAAGTTGGTAGCATGGATACCTTCCGGCAACTCTGGCAAGTGAAAGGTGTTTGGGAACATGCTAGACAGCTCATTGATGAAGTCTGGTCCTCTTCCATGCACAAGAGATACAAGGGATACAATACAAATCTTTTTGGAGCAGATGGGTTCACTGGTGCATAGAACAAGACCTAAATCATGTTAAAACAAATATCACCAGTATCACCAATTTTCTAGCTTCCTTACTCACAGCAGGCTTATTGTACATAGTCATCATTGCTTATAGATCAGCAATCTCTGCTGGACACATTCCAATAGAGAACAATAATGTAGGTGAACATCCTCTGATTACCAAGTTGTTGAGAGGCATTACATTCCCTCTCAGCCCACGTACTCAGCCCTCTGGGATGTTTTGGTGGTGTTGAGATTCCTATAGTCTTGGCCAGATAATTCTGGTATGTCTAGAAAGCAATTGTGAGCAAAATTAGATTTACTTCTTTGTTTGGTATCCTGTAAATGTGTCTCTGACATCCCAGCCCTTGATTTAGTATGTAGGTCTTTTACTCCAGATGGAGTTTCCTTGTGGATTCAAAAAAGGACAAAATCAACAACTCAGCCTTGCCGGAGACCAGACATTATGTATCGTTCATTGTCTGAAAGAGTATGAGAGAGTAAACTCTCCCCTCAGAAACTGTCCATCTGGACAACTGCTAATGTCGTTGGTGCATCCTCATGCCCTGTTTCATGCCCTACCTTAGCCCAATGGATCAAATTGATATTATTGGAAGCAAGTATTGACATTTCCATTTTTGGCGCCCCTCAGTTATGGATGCAATGGCATTAGAGTCTTTCAATGTGGGAGCATGTCTAGCAGCTATTATTTGAATGACAAATTTGTCCTTGGACTCAATGCTCAAGGAAAACTAACAAAAAACAGTGAGTAATCCTTTTTCATCTATAGTAGATAAGCTTTAAACATGCATAATCCCAAACCTCAGGACCTGACATAGAAACAAAAATGTTATAACATTTGTGACCAATAATTTTCAATTATCTCAAGGAAACGGAGGTGGGGATTATGCCACCAGATTTTTATTTGTGGTCATTTCACTTTTTATGATTGTTTCTCTGATTGTCCACCTGGACATATTGCAATGTTGGAATATATACTGTGTGAAAGTAATGCTGCCATCTTTCATACTGTGTTTTTTTGAAGTTTTATGAGATTAGTTCTTAATTTATTCTTTCAGCTTTAGAACAGAAGCAAGAATGAGACCTTAGTGACGTACTTTCAGAGGAAAACCTTGCAGCCAGAATATGCAATCTACATGTTAATTCTACTGTTTATAAGGTTCTCAGCATCCTCACTGGTTATGATTCAGTGCACTCTTATATACCTGTAGGCTCAGGTGTATTCGTCAAACAAGTTGCGCCACTGGTCATCTAGACCTTTATTTATCGACTGAGCCACTATAATTGCTAATATTACTAACTTTTTTAAAGGTTTTAACTGATTGCGTGGACGTTTTATTATGATTTTGAACTATATCTTATAGGGAATATTGTTTGTACTGGATTGTGCTTTAAGAAAATAGTGATTGTTGCCTGAAATGGACTCAAATTAGCTGCTTAATATGACTACTTGTTAATACTGCGGTACTGTGTATACAGAATGTTTCATTTAGTGTCTACTTTTATGGCTATGCCGAAATAAAGTTATTTATGATGATGATGTATTGGAGGAACTCATATCACCACAACAAGTTAATTAACAGTGAAACCAATTTGGCTTCACAAGAACAACAAAGCAGATGGTATCCAAACCATGAATTTTATTAGCAGATTAATCAAAGTTACAACTTTAGTCATTTAGTAAATCAATTTATCAAGTAAGTTTGTATAGCAAACCAATTATTCAATCTGAATCGATTTATAATGTTGATAGCAATGCACATTATAACAATGTAATAGATTCAGAACAAATTCTGTATTGGTTCCATAAAGGAACTTCCCTATTCTAAATAAAGCATCAAGAATGGTGAGGCGCGGGGCGTGGCCAGGAGCACACTGTGGCAGCAGCTTAGCCAATGGAGCTCTGGCACCCAAGTCCTGTATGGGAGCACTTAGCCTGTTATCCCCATGGGCCCCATAAAATGCATAGTGAGGGAAAGTCTGGGGGCGGTCCCAGAAAGCATTATTTGACCAGATGAGCCAGGATGGGGCAGCAAGCCCACAAGAGAACCGTGGATGAGGAGAACTAGTAGAAACAAGATAGTGCTGATGTGGCTGGACTGCTCACCACCTCTGCACTAGCATGTACTGGAGCAGTGACGGAGGCGGTGGGAGCCGGGCGGGGTGAAGAATGGTGAGGGCCTATTCAAGGGGAAGGGAATTGTGCCAAGTGGCCGCGAGCGAAGTCAGGTGCGAGCTGGAGGCATGGCTGCAGACCGTGCGGCTGAGGCAAGATGACCGCCCTCAGAGGAAAAGGGGCCACTTGTGGAAATAGGAGCCCCTGTCCTGTCATCGACGACAAGTTCACTCCAGAGGACCAGGAGAGCCAATAAGAGACACCACAATCACGGCAATTGGCCTCTTGACTCCCCACGGGAGACATCAGAAACTGGCCACACGGAGAACAAATCAAAGCCGGGATTGAGACGAACACTAGCTGAAAAGGGTGCATGTACCTGAGGCTCAATGACATAGACTCCTTCTCGAAAAGCCTGACGGAGGCAGCCACAAGACATCCCACCCAACGAAAAAGGAACGTGCTGCATATTTGGGGAAAGGTTGGCACATTTTCTCTCATACGATTTACTACAAGGGGGAAAGAAAGGAGTGGGGACCCCCCCACACAACATCTGCACTGGTGTGCTTATAAACCAACTAAACCCCGCATGCCGAAGAGGTGGTACGCCAAGTAGAGATAACTACTTCACAACCCGGGGAACCCTCAGGCCAGGGGCTGGAAGCTCATACAGTGACCATCTTGATAGTTATAAGAGATGCCAAAATGGCACTGCTCCAGGCAGAGCATAGAAAACTAGTAGACAGAGTCACTGACAATGAGTCAAACCGCACCCAAATCTGGCCAATGATACTGGACCACACGGCCCACATACAGTTCCTCGAAAGGGAAATAACATCTCTAAAACAGAATTCAAAAGACGCTGAAAGGAATAAGCCCACAGAACCCCAGTGAAACTGTTGATGCTGGGTGTGACCTGAGTGATAGTCATCAGACTATTAAAATACTGGAATAAGGATGCCATATTGCAACGGGCAAGGTCACATGGGCCATGGCAGGTACACGGGGCAGGGGTCAACATCTACCTGGACAATACAGCTTCAGTACAGCAGCATAGAGAAACTTTTTGAGTTTCAAACTGCACCTAAAGAACCTAGATTTCAAGTATGTGCTGCTCTTTCCCACCAAGCGAACAGTGGTTCTGCCACCTATCAGCTTATATAAAACGTCCAACGTATTCATTCAATTTGTCCCTCTCCTCGGATAAGACTAACATTCAATGAGACAAATCAAATAAAGCACAAGAAATAGAAACTCATGTACTTCTAAATTAGTATATGATTTTATAGCAACATTTGGTGAAAACTATATTTACTCATAAATTGAGAACAGGACATATATATGCACACACAGATATATGATGTATTTTTACACTTATTGACACATAATGTGAAGTGAAAATAAAGAAATCTATTTACATATTGTGACACAATATATACATTACAAATGAATAAGCCACTGTTTGCTTAATGTACGAATCCCCATGTTCTGCACATAACTGGGTCACCCCATTGCTTTATACTGGTTCTTTCCCTCCAGGCTACGCATAACAGTGCAGGGAAAAATCTATTTTTTTGCACACCGGAGGAGACTTGGAAATGACTGGATCACAAGGTCCAACGATGCCATTATGGCAAGAATACTGAAGACGCCAAAAGCAATGGAAACAAATGCACCAGACCCCATGTCAGGATCAGGTCAAAACAGAGAAAGAGCACAGGTGGTAGTGGCAATACAGAGAACATGAGATACTAGTAACTGGTGGGATGCTCTGAGGGGCACCACCAGAAGAATCTGGGGAGAACCACTCAGACTATTGAGAGGAAGCAGAACCCCCCTCCACCGGTCATGACACCTGTGAATACAGGAGAAATAATATGAAACCACTGAGACCAGGGGGGATTCGACCATTCACTGGCAAATAGAAGGGGGCTGTCTGTTCATCCCCTGCCTTGTCCCCCGCGTCCTCTCCAGCGATAGCCCGCAACGGTCCAAATGTGTCCAGAGGAATACACATAGATCTAGAGTAATAATGATAAGTCATGTATTGAATGGGTGATCAAGGGGGGTAAGAGACAAAAGACAAAAAGGGAAAAAGAAAGACTGCTGGGAGACAGTAAGGGAACTTTTGTATCTAGAGGAAACACATGCCCAAACGCCTAGAGCTGATTTCAAATAACGACTAGCCTGTAAAACTGAAGAATACAGAGCACTCACAACTAATGAACCTAGATGACCACACATAGCTCAGCAACAACAGATATATGAGGAGAGTGACAAGGCAGGTAAGCTCGTGTTCTGGCTGGCTGCACGTGACACTGAGAGAACACAAATCAGTATACTCTTGAACCCCTCTGGAGAGTGAATCATGGGTAGCAAGGCAACAGTAGAAGTGATGGTGGAATATATGCAAGAGTTCTACTCAAGGAAGATACTAAGGGAGCAGACTTGCAGGAATTTGTCTCTGAATGCCCCTGTAAAAACTGTAATAACACAAACTCCTAAAGCTGGAAGCGGTACTAACTGAGAGCGAGATGCTGGCTGCACTCACCAATCTCCATTTCGGGAATACCCCAAGCCACAATGTCATCCCAACAGAAATCATGAAGAGAAAGTCTGCTAAAACTGTGACCCCATTGCTTAAAAATGTATAAAAGAGACCCATCAAAGCAGGGTACTCCTTGCGGACATTAAGAATGGCAACAGTGATACCACTATTAAAACTGGGGGAACCAGAGGACAAGTGGGACTTCTACAAACCAATATCGCTGTTAAACAGATACACCAAAGTAATTGCTAAAGTTTTGGTCAATAGATTGAGAAGAGTGATTAAGAATTTGATCCACCCAAACCAAAAGAGATTAATGCCCCACCCATCGAAAAAACGTAACCTGCGTTGGGTGTATAACAATAAAGTGTCAGCCCACTTGCAATGATCTCTTCGGATGCCCATAAGGCGTTTCACTCTTTGGAATGGCCGTACCAATTTGCAGTTCTTAGGAAAATGGACTTTGGGCCTACATTTCTAGCCTGGGTCCAATTGCTATATTCGAACCCCAGAGTGAGAATAAAGATAAATAGGATCCTCTCTCAAAACTTCCTGATTAGATTCAGAATGCGACTGGGGCACCCACTGTTGCCAATACTGTTCGCATTGGCAATGGAACCGCTGGGCAAATGGGTCAGAGTTCATGCCCAAATAGATGGCTGGAGATGCAAACCCACATGGCAGGAGCGTATTTCGCTATATGCAGTTGATGTCCTGTTGTATCTGGCCAATCCGGACTACTCCCTGGTGAGAATAGGTTAAATATTAGAACTTTATGGGGGTTACTCAGGACGGAAAATTAACTGGGAAAAATCACTGATATTCCCAATGGACACCTGGAAGGCAACCACGAGCCTCCTCATGCCCTTGGTGATAGAAAGCAGTAATTTCAAATACTTTGGACTATGGGTCTCCTACGGGGAGAAATCAAACTACACAGATAACTTACTCCCACTGGTTTGGAAACTGGAGACAGACGTTACACATTGGAAGGCGCTGCCCCTGTCACTACTGGAGAAAGCGGTGCTCTTTAAAATTATCCAGCCCAGATTCACATACATACTCCAAAATAGCCCATATGCCATACCTTCTTTCAGGACACCAATGCAATGATAAGATCCCTGCTCAGGGAACATGGTCTACTGAGGATAGAACTAGCTACCTTACAGCGATCTACATACAAAGGGGACATAGTGCTCCCAAATATTGAAAAGAACTATCAAGCTGACACAGGGCAGCATAATAAACAAGTAGATGCACAAGCCGCTAGAGGACCTGGTCTTCAGACTTGATTGGCAGGCACTAGGGGAGAACGAGTATCTATATGCGTTATATGGAGGCAAAATACACAAAAACCCTCACCAGCTACAGCGAAAGTTCTCACCACTTGGTACACATTAAATATAGAAATGAGATGGCGCAAAAGGCTTACACCAAAGACCCCCGATGTGGCTGGGCACAAAAACTGGCCCAATGGTGAAACCACAAGCGTTTAAACAATGGGACAACTTAGGGGTCTCTACCGTAGCTGATGTCTGGTATGTGAATGGTACTTAGGGGCAGATTATGATAAGGCACCCTCTCAAGTGTTCGGGTACCTCTAGATCTGCCACGTGCGGAGGGAGGTGGTGCCACAGGATGAGGAGACCATGGAGAACTCCACCCTTGAAAATAGACTGATGGACTGTCATATGGCCAGTAGAGCGATATCCCTCATATACCAGATGGTGCAAAGAAACACTCTGCATAATTTGGGATGCCTAGAAGACTGTTGGCAAGCAGAAGTGGAGGAATTAGAGGATAGAGAGTTAGCAATCAAAGCTAGGTATCGACTAATACAACAAAAACTACTCCACAGAGTGTACTACAGCAGGGTCCTCCTACATAAATTAGGGAAAGATGCAGGCTAGAAATACTTTTATGGTGTGGACAGATGGGAACATTCTATCAGACACAACGGGACAGCTCACACCTTCACCAGTTCTTGAAGGGTGTCACACTGAGACTGGAGGAGGCAGCAGAACTAATTATAGAACCACACCAATCGCTGGCGCTCCTTGGGATGTGGAAGGAGACTGATGCTTCGTCCCCGGTTTCTCTTGGCCAAAAGTGAAATGGCGCTTAAATGGGGCACTGAAGCAACTCCCAAACTGCAAGATTGGGAATGAGAAATTAATATATGTTATTTCAAGGCAGGAGGTGATTTACAAAAGCAAATATATTTGATAAAATATGGGTCTATGGTAGGCCTGGGCTGTAAATTCTGTTCCATTCTCGGAATTTGGGTAATTTCCACGGAGAATGCGGAATTGCCAGAAATTCCGCGAACCACGGCTTCGCGGAAGTTTTGGCTTGTTTGCGCTTTCAAAATGCGCTTTCGTGAGATATTTCTCCCTGAGCACGTAAACAGCGTTCGCGAACAGGAAAAAAGCATCGCGAACGGGCAGAACAAGCAATTGCGTGCTTGGGGAGATTTTTTACCGTTTCGCGGAGCTTTACATAGCGCAATTACCCAAATTCTGCCCACCCCTAGTCTATGGGTGGGAAATGGATAATTGAGGACCGGATTAGGAATGAGTGGTAAGGCGACAAGTAATGGCTCTCAGCAATACAACAGGGCCCAGTTATCAGAACAGCAACATAACAACCAGAAATGAATCCCTGGACACTATACTGGGAAAGGGTGACTCCAGGGGTGGTGGTAGGGGGAGGGTCAACATGGTGAATGGGCTATGTAAAGTCATACTGTTAAAACATGATGTTGTGTTAACGCAATAAAATAAAAAGAATGGTGATGGTAAATTCTAAGCAGAAAGTGTCAATCTTAAATGACCCAAATTAAAGTTCATGGGAAAAGCAGAAATGTTCAAGAGACAAACTCAAGAACCAAAGATAGAAGTATCAACAGAGTTAGGGACAGGTCTTTCCTCAGAGAAGTCAGGCCAGGATCTGCTAAGCTATTCTCAAAACACACAATTAAGAGACACATTACATTCTCTTCTGAACATCTTTACCCTGATTCCTCAACCTTGAAGCCAATCAGATTTCGCCATCTTCTGGGAGCAGGTATGTTCCCATCACCAAAAAAGTCTCACCCAGCTTGACAACAGAGCACCGAAGCATGGGGCGGGGCGTAGCTAGCCAGCGCCAATGGCTGACGCTCGATAAAGGAGCTCCGCGCCATCACCCGCAATATCCGTAAATTATCCTGCACATACGGGGCCTAACCCATAGATGCTGTGCATCGCGACTCCCGGAGGCCACTGACACCTGCAGCGAGCGATTCTGTCACACCCTGAGAGCTCGGCACGGACGGAGGCGAGAGCCGACATTCCGGCTGACAGGGCCGCGCATCCACGGCCTTGATTTCTCTGCTGCCCGGCGTACGTCACCCGACGTGCGGCAGTCCCGCTGACCTAGGACCCGGTGGAGGACTGATCGGTGTGGGAGGTCTGGGTGAGAGCCTGGGCACCTGCCGGGGGGCCTACCCATCACCTGTTGTGGAGCGGACTGCCTTCCCCTGTGACCCGGGCACCCCAGACAACTCCTGCACGCCGAGACCCGGCTGTCTGCTGCTTGGGACATACACCCCTGGTACGGGAATTGCTGGCGCTCGTGTGCGGGCGGGGAAACCAGACGGGGCCTGGGGCTGTCGGCCTTTTGCCCCCCCCCCCCCCCTCCTCCTGCGGAACGAAACTGGACAGTCCGCCTGAGCTTGCGGAGGGGAGCTGGATGGCTGCGGGCACAGGGCAGGAACTGGCACGGACACATTCCTGGCACGCGCTCGTTGGCGCTGAGGTGAGGTTCTAGTGAGGAGCGGGCTCTGGACTCCCAGCTGCTGGACTAATTGCGGCTGCTTATCTCTTGAGCACACAGAGAGCCCTGGGGGACGGCACACCGGACTCCTATTACCCTGCTTTCTGCACGCCGAAACCAAGCTGCCTTTCGAACTCTGCCGAACCAAGACCCCTGAAACTAAGGAACCTGAGCCTGCGCAGCATAACAGGGGAGCGGAGGGCTCGATATACTCTGACATAAAAGAGCGCTCGAATATACGGATCACGGGAATTTCAGAAACGACGCACACAGGGAAAATTGAGCTATTCGTGGAGAAACTACTAACTACACTACTGGGAGATGACGCCTTCTCGCCCATGTTCATAGTGGAAAGGGCGCATCGCACGTTGGGTCCACGCCCGCGCCCGGGTGCTCCCCCTAGACCGATCATCGCCAAGTTGTTGAACTACAGAGACAGGGACACAGCGTTGCGGATAGCCCGAGAGAAAGGGAAGCTGCAATATGAAGGTTCAGACATCTCCTTATACCCGGATTTCACGGCGAAAGTGCAAGAGGAACGTAGACACTTTGCTCCCTACAAAAAGCAACTGCGAGACCTCAGGCTAGACTACGCCATGCTATACCCGGCTAAGTTACGAATCAACCGGCAAGGCCATTCCCATTTTTTTACTGATACTAAGGACCTTCAAAAAGCCCTCAAAGCGTGGACTAAGGAACAGAGGAACAGCCCCAGGAGTCAAGACGGTGCAAGAGAGCTTAACAGCCAATTAAAGGAACAAGACTAGGAACACTGCTCGATCTGCGGGTCGCGCTCCTGTCTGGACCAGGATAATTCCCTGACAGAAACGCGGAGCCGGAACTCAGACCTGAGCGACCAACCCGCACCTGGGTATTGAGTGTGCAAGAAGATCCAGGGTGACTATAAGCGCTATTACGACTTGAGAACTGGTGAGAACTTTCCATTTATCCATCTCTTGCAAGTCCTCTAGTGATAAGATCAGGCGTGCACTATGTTAGCACTCTCCTTTTTTCACAGCTTGGACAAGGGGTCGGCTATGGCGCGGGTTGTGGGAGGGCCAAAAAGCAGCACTAAGGTGACTGAAAGGCTCAACGGTATACTTATGGCTCTCGTTGATTGATACACGGGTGGTGATGGCGGTGGGGGCGATGCGGACGTTAGCCTTAGCCTAGAGAGATACCAGTACCACTGGCTACCTCGGCCCTAGCGCTGTATGCACGAATGGTCCCCTTCGGGGCCTATTTGGGTAGTTTGGGGTTGTTTTGAGGGGGTTGTCTTTACATGCTAGGCCATGTTGGGGTTGGTCTGCTGTGGGTGGGGGGGGGAGTTCATGGGGAATTGTTCTAGGATGTATGCATATTGTCTTTGGTCTCCACACTCACTACTGGCTCACTGCGGAATGGTCCATGCTCACAGCACACTAGCCACATGGTACACCACACCTGGCAGGCTACCTCTTACAGATACTGCACCAGGCACGCTAAATGTGACCCATCATAATGTCTAACACAACGAGAATGCAGGAACATACACAGCCAGCCACTATTAGGGCGATTACCTGCCACTTTCGAGTAGTATGCTTCACAGTAGGGGTCTGGAGGGCAACGTAGCTGTAGCTGGATTCACTACTCACGCCAGGGGGGTCATCACATGGGTGAACCCGGGTTTGAAACTCCTATTACATACTCTGAGCGCTGATCCGGAGGGCAGATACATTATAGCGACATGTAACGGTTTGGGGTTGGACCCGCTGGTTGTCAACGCGTACGGTCCCAACTACGACGCCCCAGATTTTTATGAAACTCTAGCGGCCAAAATCAGTACATATGACACACCCCAAATACTTTGGGGATGAGTCTTTAATTTGACATTGAACCCAGATGTGGACAGGTCCACTGCACCGCCTCGCAGACCATCGGCATCTGCACAGATGCTAGCAGCCAGACTGTTAGTGTTAGACATAGAAGATGTCTGGAGAAGTAGAAATGTGGGGCTGGAAGGGTACACGCATTACTCTGCCAACCACGGTGTGCACACGAGAATAGACTATTGGTTTGCCACCTCGTGTACGAACCGAAGTGTCAGGCAATGCACGGTATTACCACGCACGCTGTCTGACCATTCCCCCATACTTCTGATATTGGAGGCCCCTGTGAAGAGAATTCCCCCTTTTGCATGGCGCTTTCCCCCGTATTCGCTCCTGGACCCGGCTTTTCGCGGTGAATTGGCAGAGTCAATAGAATTATTTTTTGAAAAAAATGTTGGCTCAGTGGAGGACTTCCAAAGGGCGTTCAAAGTTTACATAAGAGGCATTGCGTTGTCTAAGCATTCTAGCGTCCTGAAGGCGATAAGACGCCGGTTGACGGAACTTGAAAGGCAGCTGCAAGCCGTTGAGGTACAGCAGCGGTCTCGGCCTGATGAGGCCACGGAGGAGGAAATTAAAAAACACCTAGCAGAGTATCATGATGAAGCGGATAGGGAGGTTAAGCACCTGGGCAAATGTGCCACTGCACGCACATATATAGTGAAGGTGAAAGACCTGGCTCTGTACTAGCTAACATTCTTAAAGGTAGGAGAGGGAAATCATTAGTCACTGAAATGAAGGATACGGATGGACGCAGCGCCTCCGATGAAGCGGATATTGCAACCATCTTCAGAGATTATTATTCGGAACTGTACTCCTCGAGGAGCGGAGATATGACAGCTGAAATCCTAGATTACCTAGAGCATATAAAGTTGCCGTTCCTCACGGACTCCCAAAGGGAGTTCCTCATGTATCCTATACAAAATGACGAAATCAGGGACGCACTAGCCTCAATGAGATCAGGCAGCGCACCTGGCATAGATGGGCTGACGGTGGACTTTTATAAAACATTTCTGGAGCAGCTGCTACCTCATATCTCCACTCTGATGAGTGAAATTTGCATCCAGGGAAGTATGCCGAGCTCCATGAGAGAGGCCATGATTGTCACAATACTTAAACCGGGTAAGACGCATGACGAATGCGGATCGTACCGTCCGCTGTCGCTACTGAATGTAGACACTAAACTGTATGCTAAAGTTCTAGCGACCAGATTAGTGCTGCTGGCAGGGTTTATCCCCAGCAGGAATTTGACTTATAATATAAGGACGGTGCTGGGGACTATTCAACATGTCAAGCAGGACGTGACAGCGGCGGCTATATTTCTTGACATGGAAAAAGTGTTCGACTCAGTGGAATGGCCGTTCCTGTTGCAGGTCCTGCGATGAATGGGAATTGGGGAACCCTTCATACAGATGGTGAGCGCCCTCTACCAGGGGCCCTCAGCCAGAGTGAGAGTTGGCAACGCGATTTCACAACCACTATATATAGGCAGAGGCACCCGCCAGGGATGTCCATTATCTCCTTTGCTGTATGCGTTTGCGGCGGAACCCCTGGCCTGTGCCCTGAGAGAATACCACAGCCATAAGGGCATACGGTTTCCGACCTACAAAATAGTAGTCTCCATGTACGCCGATGATACGTTGCTATATGTGCATGACCCCAAGACGAACCTCCCCCCGCTGCTGAGAGAAGTTGTTCACTTTGGTGCGCTCTCCGGTCTCAAAGTCAACTAAGCTAAATCTATTGTCTTCCCTCTTACGCCTGTGACCAGGCAGGTGGAAACGGAATACCCCCTCCAGTGGTCCGAGGAACCGATCAGGTATCTATGAACACAAATACACACGGACCCGGATCTGCTCATCGGCCAAAACTACGGTCGAGCGATTAGCAAGTTGGAGGATGACATAGCTATTTGGAGTAAATTGCCTCTCACTCTGATGGGTCGCATAGCCATCATGAAGATATTGGTCCTGCCGCGCTTTCTGTTCCTATTCAACGGTCTCCCAATAGAGCTATCTAAGGCTTTTTTTCAGCGACTGACGAGCCTCATGATCAGCCTAGCATGGGCGGGGAAGCAGCCCAGGTTTAAGTGGTCGACACTCACTCTGCCTTACGGCTTGGGAGGCCTGGTAGCCCCGGACCTTGAACTCTATTAAAGAATAGCTCAGGCGTCGCACCTGCACACCTGGGTACACGGGGACAAGATGATCCCGCATGTTCGTATGGAGCGACTTTTTG
This sequence comes from Lissotriton vulgaris, assembly GCF_964263255.1. Classification (NCBI taxonomy): domain Eukaryota; kingdom Metazoa; phylum Chordata; class Amphibia; order Caudata; family Salamandridae; genus Lissotriton; species Lissotriton vulgaris. Next base: position 75,842 of record NW_028249997.1, read on the forward strand.
CGCATCCGCAGCCACTCCCGGCCACGATTTGTTTGCCCCTGAACCGCAGAACCGGAGTGCTAGACTCCATAACTGCTACTAACCATGCGTGGCACTCGCTTCTGCAACGACAAGGGGGCGTGCTACTATACTCACCAGACATGCCATTGGAATGGATGCTCTGGCTCCCACCTATGGGTGAGAAGGGTGTTTCGTGTGAGTTGGAGAAATTAGGTCTTAACCGAGCAGATGACCTGTTTCAGGATGGTGTGGTCAAAACCTGGAATCAAGTGAGCGGCGATCGCAGTGGAATCTCTATGCTACAACGATTCCAATTCCACAGGACGTGAAGTGCACTTTTGGAGCTACTAGGTCCAGACATGGCGGAGCCCCCGGATGCCCCGGAATTGACTTACGTGATCACGGCCAAGGAGCCTAAGAAACTTCTCACGAATCTGTACAGGGTGGCTAGAGCCCAAGGAGAGCATCAGCCCATGAAAGCAAGGCTGGCATGGCAGAGAGACCTGGAGACCACGCTCGATGACATGACATGGCGATACTGCTGCGAAAGCACGAAGCGGATATCGCTAAACGGCCGGCACAGGCTAAATCCATTTCAAATTCCTGCAAAGGGTGTACTACACCCCGGAGAGACTTCACAGATATGGACTGAGGCAAACGGCAGAATGTGAGCGCTGTCATGCTGCCAATGCTGACTTTATGCACTTGGCATGGAACTGTCCGGGCATCCAATCTTTCTAGAGTGACGTCTTCTCGGAAATTAGCAAAATCCTGGAAGTGGACTTGCCACCGGATCCGGGCTTGGCGCTCATTGGTAATTCCAAGCGGCTTCCAGTCGCAATTCGTAGGCTTACGGACATGGGGATGTTAATGGCTAAGAGAGTGGTGGCGCACTGCTGGATGAGGGGGCCGCTCCCAACCAGAAACAGGTGGGCGCAAGACATGCTGTATTGTAGCACTCAAGCGGAGACTTACAGTGAACTGCTACCCCCCAAGAGTCGCCCTAAAAACTTTTGGGCACTATACCAAACTTTCCTTACTGGGAGGGAGCGAGAGGAATCTGACAATCCGGAGACGGGGGCGCAGGATCGGCAAGCAGACAACGACCTGGAACTTTAAGATGACTGCACACCAGGCACAGTGATGGCTCTATGGGGCAAGATAGAGGTGCGGAGTAGCGCAAGTACTGATCGGAGGGGTGGAGGTGAAATGTAGTTGCCCGGAACTCTCAGGTGAGGGCTAGGATGCAGAAGCGGGGACAGATATTTAGAGGGGTTAGCCAAGATAGGGGACAGACATACCTGGGGACACGTTTAGCATAGTGGTAGCTGTGAAACTGATCTGGGTGTCATTTAGGCACATACACCTTTCTTATACATGGTGAGCGCAAGGAGGGAGGGTGTGGGGGGAAGACAGGACTATTTAATGAGTTGGGGGTTAGTTTTAGTTCAGTATTGTCACAAACATGATTGTTATCCACTTACATTGTAGAGCGGCAGCGAAGGGAGTGTAGGGACGTACAATGGGAGAAAACAATGAAAACCTGCTTGATAACCGCACACTACGACCTATTTGACGATGGTAACTGTGTTTTGGGCAGCTCCTCCGAGGACTACGCCGCCGGACCCCCGGGTTGTCGGCTGATGGGCTGTGTACAGATGTGTCTATTGTATAAGCTGAAATGAGCATAATGCGGCCGGCCCCTGAGGTTGTAGGCCCGGAGCTGTGTAACTGAAGTTCGTGACTGTTAGGCTCCTGCCCAACCCACACACTGCAGGAACGAGGCGTGTCCCAACCACTTCCCCGACTCACCGGTCACTCACTAGATGGTACAGATGAGTAAACCGATGAACCAGAAAAGGGGGTGGAAATAAAGGCACCAAACCTTCCACCCCTGTAGAGCGTAGAGTCAAATAACACCCACCTCCTCGCTTCCGCACCTGCATAGACAGGGAAACAAAAAGATACACCGCACAATAACGTTCAGTCCCCAATCCTACCTTTGCAACAAAAGACCATATCCAGCAGTTCACCACACTTACACTTACCAGTAACAAATGCAGGTTTTGCTTCGAGGGGGTTTATCTTGCAAAAACAAGACTAGTTCTTCGGGTGTTGAGGTTTGGGCGTGAAGGGATTTCACAGGGTAAAAAACATGCCAATATAACGTGCATGAACAAAAAACCCCTGTGTCTCAAAAAAGGGGAGTGAGGGGGACAAGCCAAAACACTGAGAAACGATAACACTCGTCTCTCGGGTGAATGAGTGAAAAGTAATCCCAGCCGGGATACCGCTCAAACGTCAGATCCGCCCTTAACGAGGCGGACGGTTCCCACAAGACTTGTATACGATGCGAACGCCTAGCGTCCGTATGAGTTGATCTTACAACGTCTCGGGTACAAAAGAAAAAAGACACTAAAATAGTGTCTGACAAACAGGAGCCCCTAGATGTCGTTGGCTAATCTCTAACAAGAGACGGGGGAAAAAATGAAACAAGTAAGCTAACTAACTGACTACAGGGACACGGGATGGGAAAACAAGGGGGCAGAAGGGAGGGAACAGGTAGTTCACAATAGCGGGAATCAAGGCAAGGGATCCGGGAAAAGGGTAAAACTCCAACGATTCTCACGAGCCCGTGAGAAACAGCAACAACCAACAGCTTCACAGGAACCAAACTAGCAGGAACCCACAGGTTTGCAATAACAAGCAACGACACTATGGTAGGACTCCCTTTTATACAGCTGGCGTGTCATGTGATGGTGAAAACTATGGTCATCAAAAGAGGACTGGGGACCGAATCCTAACAGTGACAATAAAAAAAACAACAAAAAAAAGCAAAGCACCGAAGCACATTCTATTGTTTCTGTAGGATCCTTGAGTACGTCGAATAAATGAGTAGGCAATTCCAATTCTTCCATTTATTCTTTAAAAAATTCTGTACATGGATTGAACAATTTCGCCAGGGAGGCAGCTGACACGTGTTTCGGCCACAGGACTTTTTCAGGACTGCAAAACCATAAAAACTATTTTAAATATATTGTGTATAATACTGTTGTAAGGTAAATTCCAAAGATGACCAGAGGTAGCCAGGAGGTATATTTCAAGTAGAAGGTTTATTGGATGGTTCAGTAGTAAGTTACAGGTTTCATAGAGGTCTTAAGGAGATCCCACCAGGAGCAGCATGGTTGCTGCTCAGCCCACTCTCTTCAACTGTCATTCTCTCCACACAAGCAGGCACACTAACATTTCACTCTCTCTGTCATCAGGCATTCTAACATTCCACGCAGTCATCACATTCATTCTGGCTGAGCAGCTAAGGAGGAGATGCACTTGTAGGAATCGAGGTATAACAAATACCATAAGTATGATGGAGCAAGGATTCGCATGTAACGCGACTTGCTTGAATTCAGTCCTCTCGACATAACGTTTATGTACTAATTACAGTATTGCATTACACAACATCTGAGGGAAGCTTGCATATGTGCTTTTACTAATGTTAATCCGCTTGCAAAATTATGGCTGCTGCTACGCGGGATTTCTTACTGCGCATGTGTCTGTCACACTCACGTGATATGACTTATCTTTTGCTTGGAGGGAAATTTTGCTTCTGCGCACTAGTACTAAGATGGCTGCTCTGTGTTACAGCATGCATGAAGCTTGCACTGCTGCTTTTTGCTAAGCTGTTCGTTCTGCTTAACTCTAACGCAATAGTTAAATATAAAGTAATGGGAATAGAGTAGAGATAAGTGGTATACAGTGCATTCATTTATTCTTTGTTCTAAAACTGTTTCTTTTCTGCTTTACTATTAGCTAGTGTTTGGGTCTGAAATGTATCTGTGAATTGCAACAGACTGTAAATCCTGATGTAGGGGATTTTACCGGAAAAGATGCAGGATTAATGGCAAATGTCGATCCAATAAAAGTGACAGGAAAAGAAGATGCAGTTTACCCAAATACTCGACAGTACAAAATTAGCCCAGAAATAAAACCAGGTGTTGCTGTCAGACCTGCCAGAGTCCAAAGAAGACCAAAGCAATTAGCCTGTATTCTGGGAACTACAAATAGCTGGCCATACAAAAGAAATTCATTGTGGAACCGCCGCTGGAGTTTCCTAACTCGCGAGCAGAATTCAAATATGGCCGCCGACTCGGAAGATGACTAGAAAACAACACAAGCGCCACTGCTAAGAGATTCTATTGACCAACAAGGCTTAGTACATATAGAGGTTTAGAGTAAAGCATAAACAACCTGCTCAATTTTTTAGCAACATAAGGAATTTATTCCTTTTTCAAAAAAAAATTTCATTGTTTGTAACACAATATTTTTGGTGCATGGAAAAGACAAACATTTTTTACATATATACAATAAACAACAATGTCATATAAAACCAACGTTAACATTTACACACTTCCAACATACATGGCCTTCCAGTCATACAAAACACATTCATACACAGTGGTCAAAAGACAAAAAAGAGAATGAAACCACGTATCGGTCATAAATCAATTGAAGGAATCCCTTGAAGTTTTTGCAATTTCTAAAGTCTTTTTAACGTAATTTCAAAACGAGAATCCACTTCTCTGAAAGATGGTAAAGAGGCTTGTTTTAGCGTAAAACATGTAGACCAGATACGGGGAAAGGATGGTCGACGCGTTTCGAACCCTTAAGAATTGTGGGGTTCTCCTCAGGACCTATATTGGTTCTTAGCCATTGAACCAAACATGAAAAAAGTTCGAAGATGGAAATTCAAGAGGTTTCACAGTAGAGTGCACGCAGGGGCTGCAATAACGCCGGCTGCTAGCTAGCCGTCGGTTCCATGCTTCTCATCAGTCGCGGAGGAAAATGCTGCTTCGCCGTTTAGCCGCGGGGAAAATGAGGGAGCCTATCTCCTTGAGTTCGTGGTGCAGAATGAATTTTGAAAAAGGAATAAATTCCTTATGTTGCTAAAAAATTGAGCAGGTTGTTTATGCTTTACTCTAAACCTCTATATGTACTAAGCCTTGTTGGTCAATAGAATCTCTTAGCAGTGGCGCTTGTGTTGTTTTCTAGTTTAGTTTGACTCAGCCGCGCTGAGTAACGAGTCAAGACCCTAGTGTGTTTTTCTGACTCGGAAGATGAGTCAGCGGTCTAGTTGTTGCCTTTCCCTGTGTACACGGACATCTGGTGAAGCGTGAGCGCCAACTATTGTGCGCACTTCACCCGAGCAATTTGAGGAGATAGTCGTGTTAATGTCCTGTCCCCTTATTTTTGGCCAATCGCGTCGCGTTTTTCTCCTGTTAGGGTCTGTATCAAGTTGGACCATTTCTTGACCTTATCCTCAATCAATCAATTTATTTATTTTGTTTTGGAACTCCTACAGAGGTCCACAAAAACACACTGACAAATTAAAATAAAAGGGCATTGCATACAGTACAAAATTCCTTCATTATACATTACTATAACATGATATCAAACGTAATATGAAATGTGCAAATAGTGCTATAATACGTAAAACAATCACATAACTGGCCAATAAAATTTGACCTTATCCTCGCTATCCTTGTTTTCCCCCAAATTTAATGTAAGTAAGGGAAAAGACTAATACCCCTTTTGACTTGAGGCCTGGCCTTCATTTCCAGTCAGAATTTCGTTGGTCTTCGGGGTCTGCCAGAGTCAGCGCCTTCCAGCTTCCTGAAAGATGAAGAATGATACAGATAAGTGAAAAATAAGTATTGCTAGAGAGCAGTAGAGTATTGGGTGAACAACTAGAGTATAACTTACTGTGGAAGGGGAACGACACATACCGCAACGGAGAGACCCCCGAGCGAGGGTTCCTCGGGTTCTAATCCTCCTGCGTCTCTGACAACCAGGAGTCCTTCTTCTTTGTTTCCCCTGCAGGCATGCAACCAGCCGATCCAGCCCAGACTCGTCCCGGGAACGGAACCTCACGAGCGCCCTGACCCCGGAAGTCCCGAACCGGAAGCAGCCTACCGGGAAACCGGAAGTCCCGCCCCCATCCCAGGACCCGGAACTACAAAAGACGACGAAGAAGAGAGGAGAGCGTTCCCGATAGCCGACTCGTGGCAGGAGACAGCGCGCAGAGAACCATCGAGGGAGAGCGAGAGGAGTGCGAGGATCGAAGGCGGAGAGTTGGAGGACGTCTGGACCGAGGAGTGGTGGAGTCCTCAGGAGGTGGCTGGAGAGCGGCCGTAACTCGCGGGAGAGTTACGGCGGGGCACGTGAGTACCGTGTTACCGTCTCCGTGTCCCCACTTTGTAGAAACCTGTAAATATTTGTATAGAGCTAGACCTCACTGTTAGAGCACCTTTGCACTGTATATAAACTACTTTAGAGACACTTCACTAGTAAATCTTGTATCATATTCCCTACACCCCCACCCCATCACCAGAGCACCTATCTTCTACCCTCCCCCACCTCTTCTTCCCTCCCCCTCTGAATCCCTATCCGTTCCCCACCTCACGGTTCTCTCTTTTCCCGCACACCCCGGTGTTGGTAACGGTACCGGAGAAGTCTATACTAAAAGGACTAACCCCTGCTTCTCTGTTTTCCCTCCGAGGTCATCCCAACGCCCGGAAGACGTGAAGACCTCTGGAAGATCCTCTGGCCCATATACAGCTGGGAGCCGACCAAAGCTACGCCCCTGAACTCTTTATGTATATGCTCACGTACTTTTGTCAAACAGAACAATAAAAGAGCTACCATAGCCCATTATATACGGCCTCCACGCCTGTTATTCCGGCCCGCAGCAACCCGCAGTCCACACCTGGTGTCAGAAGTGGGATCCGGAAGCATGGAGGCCGCCGTGAAGCAACTCGCTGAAAGCCAGGAACTCCTAGGGAAAATGATGGAGCGATTTCTTAAAACCGCTGAGGATGACCGTGGCCAGCTGCACGATGTCCTGAAAGACCAGGGCACCTCTCAAGACCGAGCCCTTGGGAAGCTCGTTGACGTCATGGGGCAATCAAGACCCGCAACTGCATTACCCTCGGTGGTATTACAGAAGTACGTTCCAGGAGAGGATCCAGACTTCTTTTTTACGAACTTTGAGCGCTTGGCTGAGGCCGCTGCCTGGCCCGTTGACCGCTGGAGCCACTACCTTGGGCCTCTGCTGACGGGCGAACTCCAGGCGGCGTTCCAACAGGCCAATATTCAAGGGCAGACCCCGTACCAGGACATCAAAACGTGCATCCTTGAGCGACTTGGGATTGACGACGAGACCTACAGGACAAGGCTGCGGCAGGCACGTGAAGGACCGCAGGAAACCCCCAGGGCCTTGTCGTTCCGCATCCAGGACCTCACCAACCGCTGGCTGAAGCCCGCCACATCCACCAAAGACGAAATTCTTGCCAAAATTTACCTGGAACAATTTTTGGCCTCCCTGCACCCAGCTACGCAGAAGTGGGTCCGTCAGCACTCGAGACTCACTTTAGACACCGCTGTTGAGATTGCCAGTGCCTTCAGCCGGGCACAGGACTTTCAGAAGAAGGACGAACATCCTGCACGAACTGTCCATGGAAGCCATCCTCGACCCCCGAGGCCGTTAGTACCCCGAAAACCGGAGCCTGTTCCTTTTGTTCCCTTCCCGGTGACCCCAAGACCAAACCTTCCTGGCCCTCAATGTTACCATTGTGGGGGTTATGGACATATTGCACGGTTCTGTCCTCAAAAGGAAGAACCGATGGAGGTCGGCCTTACTCGGAACTATGTGTGTCTCACCCAGGAGGCTAGTCCACCTCCCTTCAGGTGTCCGGTAAGGATCGACGGACATCCAATGATGGCCTTAGCTGATTCAGGTTGTCGGCAAAGCATGATACGACCGCAAGAAATGCCCAATCCCATGGGGCCGATGACTGGCACCGTAGACATCCAATGTGTACACGGTGATACCCGGAGATATCCCACCACCCGGGTACAGGTACAACAGTACTCGGGAGAACGTAGTCCCCTTAATGTGGGCCTAGTACCCAACCTGCCGGAACAGGTAATCTTGGGCAGTGATTACCACGGACTTCCCCGACTGTTACACGACGCCACAAACTCCTTGGAGAAATGGTGGTCCGAGGCTCCTTTTTCCCGAAACCCTCCTCCTCTAGAGCCCGCAACCAAGGTCCTGAAGACAAAAGGGCAAAAGAAGAAAGAGAAAAGGACCTACGCCGCTGCCTATCCTGTGCAGGTAGACCCACATCCTTGGGAAAATGACCGAGAGTTCCGTGCAGCACAACAAGAAGACCCAGTACTACAGGACGCCTGGGGACGAGCCCTTGATAATGAGGATCCCTTGCACGTATGTCCCTATTTCTTTAAACGAAATGGTCTCTTGTATAGGAAAGGTGGACCCCAACAAGAATCCCAGCTGCTCGTTCCCGGTCCCTTTCGTGAGAAGGTACTGTTCTTAGCACATAGTCATTTGTTAGGAGGCCATTTCGGGGACGACAAAACAGGACAAACGATACTGGAAAAATTCTATTGGCCGGGCATACATAAACAAGTGAGCCAATACTGCAAAGAGTGTCCGGTCTGTCAAAAGAACAGTCGATACCGGCCTCCGAGAGTCCCCCTTCAGCCACTCCCCCTTATTGATGTCCCTTTTACCAGGGTGGGGATGGACCTGATAGGCCCCATGTTACCCTCGAAAAGTGGATGTCGGTATGCTCTCGTTCTAGTGGACTACGCCACTCGGTTCCCTGAGGCCGTCCCGTTGAAACATCCCACCACTCAGAACATTGCAAGAGCCCTGGTAACCATCTTCACCCGAGTGGGTTTTCCCCGAGAGATATTAACGGACCAGGGTACCCCGTTTGTTTCATCTCTCATGCGTCAGGTGTGTTCGCAACTGGGTATAAAACAAATAAGAACTTCTGCCTATCACCCCCAGACCGACGGACTTGTAGAACGGTACAACGCGACTCTAAAGACCACTCTCAAGAAATTGCTAGGACTAGAAAGCCGTCGCTGGGAGGAAATGCTTCCTTTAGCCCTCTTCGCTATCCGCTGCAAGGTCCAGAGCAGCACAGGGTACTCCCCCTACGAACTCCTCTACGGAAGACCCCCGAGAACCCTCCTAGACATGGCTCGGGAAGCCTGGGAAGCCGAGCCTGACCGTACCCGACCTCTGCCAGAATATGTTGCCAACCTTAAGACTCATCTGGGCCAGATTAGGGAAATAGTGAGGCAGAACCTATTGACCGCCCAGGCCACACAAAAACGGCAATACGACAGGGGAGCCAAACCCCGAACCTTTGTTCCCGGAGACCTAGTGCTACTTCTTATACCCTCATCCGATCACAAACTACTGGGACAATGGCAGGGCCCTTATCCGGTGACGAAACAGGTAACCCCTGTTACATATGAGATTGAACTAGACCCTATCCGTAAACAGAGACAAATCTACCACATAAATTTGCTCAAGAAATGGGAGGGACCTCAGCCCGTGCTCTCCAGCATGCTCAACCCAGGGGATCCGCTCTTCATAAGCTGTGTTGACCCGGAACTACCGCCAAACAAAAGACAAGACCTCAGGAAAATCCTATCACCCATACAAAAGGTGTTTTCCACTTCTCCGGGACACACCACAGTTATCGAACATGCGATCCATACAGAACCTGGAAAAGTCGTGAGACAACGTCCCTATCGCGTCCCAGAGGCCCGCCGTAAGGTCATCCAAGAGGAAACACAAGAGATGATGAAAATGGGTATTATCGAGCCATCAGTTAGTTGTTGGAACTCACCCATCGTGCTCGTTCCGAAACCCGATGGCTCCACAAGGTTTTGTATTGACTTCCGGGAAGTCAATAAAGTATCAAGTTTCGACACGTATCCACTACCCCGAGTAGATGAAATGATAGAACGCATTGGACGAGCTCGCTATATCAGTACGCTGGATCTCTGTAAGGGATACTGGCAGATCCCCATGAAGAGCGAGGATAAAAAGAAAACGGCGTTCTCTACGCCGGTCGGACTATTCCAATTTAGAGTTATGCCCTTCGGGCTTCACGGGGCCCCAGCAACCTTTCAACGGGCTATGAACATTGTCCTGCAACCACATGCCCAATACGCAGGAGCTTATCTGGACGATATAGTCATTTATAGCAATGACTGGCCTGAACACCTGTCCCATCTGGAACGAGTGATCACCTCTCTGGGTGAATATGGGTTCACCATTAACCCTGCTAAAACCACTCTGGCGGCCCAAACCGTGAAATACCTGGGTTACCTCCTCGGGAAGGGCGTCATACGACCTCAAGATAACAAAATAAAAGCCATCCAGTCCATACCCTTCCCCCAAACCAAAAAGGACCTCCGGGCCTTCCTTGGGCTTTTAGGATACTATCGGAGGTTCATCCCAAACTTCTCTCAAACTGCAGTACCCCTAACCGATCTCCTGAAGAAAAGCCCTGGAACAGAAACCCTACTACGACAACCCTCCCCTCAGATGTTGACAGCTTTTCAGAATCTGAAAAATGCACTGTTGTCCGAGCCAGTTCTCATCAGTCCTGACTACACACAGCCCTTCATTCTCCAGACTGACGCCTCAGAACAGGGACTGGGAGCGGTCCTCTCCCAAAAAGATCAGTCAGGCATAGAGAGGCCTATCCTCTACCTCAGTAGGAAACTCTTCCCCCGTGAGATGAACTACGCGGTAGTCGAAAAAGAAGCCCTAGCCATTAAATGGGCCATTGAGAGCCTGCGTTATTACCTAGACGGGCGAGAGTTCATTCTATACACTGACCACGCACCCCTAGAGTGGATGGCACGCAACAGGGGACATAATGACAGGGTGTTACGCTGGTTTCTATCCTTACAGCCCTACAGATTCCAGACGAAACATAGAAAAGGGGCCGAGCAGGGAAATGCAGACTACTTATCTAGATATCCCCCACCTTCCACCCCCACAAGAAGGATAGCTAGGGAAAGGGGATGTGGAAGGGGAACGACACATACCGCAACGGAGAGACCCCCGAGCGAGGGTTCCTCGGGTTCTAATCCTCCTGCGTCTCTGACAACCAGGAGTCCTTCTTCTTTGTTTCCCCTGCAGGCATGCAACCAGCCGATCCAGCCCAGACTCGTCCCGGGAACGGAACCTCACGAGCGCCCTGACCCCGGAAGTCCCGAACCGGAAGCAGCCTACCGGGAAACCGGAAGTCCCGCCCCCATCCCAGGACCCGGAACTACAAAAGACGACGAAGAAGAGAGGAGAGCGTTCCCGATAGCCGACTCGTGGCAGGAGACAGCGCGCAGAGAACCATCGAGGGAGAGCGAGAGGAGTGCGAGGATCGAAGGCGGAGAGTTGGAGGACGTCTGGACCGAGGAGTGGTGGAGTCCTCAGGAGGTGGCTGGAGAGCGGCCGTAACTCGCGGGAGAGTTACGGCGGGGCACGTGAGTACCGTGTTACCGTCTCCGTGTCCCCACTTTGTAGAAACCTGTAAATATTTGTATAGAGCTAGACCTCACTGTTAGAGCACCTTTGCACTGTATATAAACTACTTTAGAGACACTTCACTAGTAAATCTTGTATCATATTCCCTACACCCCCACCCCATCACCAGAGCACCTATCTTCTACCCTCCCCCACCTCTTCTTCCCTCCCCCTCTGAATCCCTATCCGTTCCCCACCTCACGGTTCTCTCTTTTCCCGCACACCCCGGTGTTGGTAACGGTACCGGAGAAGTCTATACTAAAAGGACTAACCCCTGCTTCTCTGTTTTCCCTCCGAGGTCATCCCAACGCCCGGAAGACGTGAAGACCTCTGGAAGATCCTCTGGCCCATATACAGCTGGGAGCCGACCAAAGCTACGCCCCTGAACTCTTTATGTATATGCTCACGTACTTTTGTCAAACAGAACAATAAAAGAGCTACCATAGCCCATTATATACGGCCTCCACGCCTGTTATTCCGGCCCGCAGCAACCCGCAGTCCACACTTACTATGAGAAATAATAGAGACTATTAAGGTTAAGAAATATACTTACCCGAGTGGCAGGACCTTATATTCTACATCAACCTGCAAGACAATGAAAAGAAAAGGAAATCATGAGATGAGACCAGAGAAAAAAAGTCTAGAATAACTACAACGAGCAGGAGTCCTCTAGAGGAGGTATAAGTAGAAATAGTTGAGTAAATATATATAGACCAATAAGGTAGAACTAAGATTGACACATATATTTACACATACATTTGCAGATATAGACTCAAGAGGCAAGCATAAGAAAAAGACAGAAGAGTAACACTAATCTCTGGGATGTTAGGTAAGAACTAGATTGAGATAGCCATAGAGAAAAGATAGAGAAAAAAGAAATGAGTTAATGTTTATTTTTAATGCATTAGGATTCCTTAAGATCCGTCAGTCTACAGACGAGATCTTAGGAACAGAACAAGAACATTCCGGAGCAGTCTCTTCTATTGTTTAATATTTTATCCATTCCCCTTCCCCCTCAGAGGTCCTAGAGGGTCAAGTTGTAAAGTAACGGACCCTCGGTATCTTGGAGGTGGAGTCGGGAAAAAGAGAGCTACCTGTTCCTTTGCAAGTCGTGGTAAGTATTCACTATAGTCGTTTGACAGTTGCAGCAGAGATAAAACGTTTGGTTGAAGCAGGCATTTTACAAGAAATAATGAGCAGTCCATGTAATTCGCCCATAATTGGAACAAAGAAACCGAGTGCAAGTATAGGGTTGTACAAGTCCTTTGCATGATTAATACAATTGTTGTCCCATGCTGTCCAGTTGTGCCAAATCCTCCAGTGATTCAGCATCAGATACCGTGGGAGGCTGGATGGTTTACCGTGAAAGATTTGTGACACGCATTTTTGTCGATTCCATTGCACCCAGATAGCACATTTCTTTTTTCTTTTGAATTCGACAGTCATGTGTACGTCTGGAACTGCGTTTCTCAGGGGTATACAGAGAGTCCACCGATTTTTAATTTATTTATTTATTTATTTATTAATGAAATTTGTTAAGTGCAGGCAAATGCCCAAAGGCGTCTCGGCGCTAGATAATGACAGCTCAAAACGGGAAGATAACAAAAATTTACTGGTTAAAAAGCCAGGTTTTTATTTTCCTTCTAAAGAGGGTAAGAGTAGGGCAGGATCTGATGTCCGCATCAAGTGAGTTCCATAGTTTGGATGTGACAACAATGAAACAGCGGTCACCCCATGAAGCTGTTTAGGTTCGGGGGACAGTCATCAACAGGGCATTCATGGAGCGTAAGGTTCTGTTAGGGGCATAGAATGCCAAAGAGTTGATGAGGAAGCGAGGCCCTAGCTTACGGGAGGCTTTATAGGCTATACAAAGTGCCTTAAATTTGATTCAATTGTTTACTGCCAACCAGTGATAATTTTTAATCACTTGGGAGATAGATTTGAATTTTGGGGTCCCAGAGAGCATTCTAGCAGCTGCGTTTTGCACAGATTGTAGTTTGCGAATGACTTTCTGTTGAGTATTAATGAAAAGTCCATTACAGTAGTCCAGGGTTGACATAACAAAAGCCGTGACTAATGTCTTACCTGAATCGGGAGGGAGGAAAGGAAGAATGTTTTTGATAGATTTAAGTTTATAGAAGGCAGTTGAAACTATAGAATTTGCATGAGCAGCAAATGTTAATTTGTCATCTAGTAGTACCCCCAGGTTTTTAACTTTAGAGGAAGGTATAGGCGGGGAGCCTAATTCATTGGGCCACCATGCTCCTGGCCAGATGGGGGACAAATTTCCAAAGATCATTACCTCCGTCTTATTAGAGTTTAGCTTAAGACAGTTGGTCGTCATCCAGTTGCTGATAGTCTTCATTCCTTGTTGAAAATTAGCCGCAATTTTATCTCCGTTATTTTTTATGGCTAATATCAATTGGGTATCATCTGCGTAGGATGTTAGGCTCATCCCAAAGTCCTTGATGACCCTAGCTAGATCTGTCATGTAGACATTAAATAGCGTTGGACTTAGGGATGAGCCTTGGGGGACGCCACAAGGAAGTGTCATCCGGGCAGAGCTGAAGTTTCCCAATTGTACCATTTGTGTGCGGTTGGAGAGAAAGGAGGTAAGAAGATCCTTGGCCTTATTCCGAACACCTATAGCATTGACACGGTCGATCAGGATGTTATGATCGACCGTGTCAAAGGCCGCAGACAGATTGAGCAGGATAAGTACTGCCGTCCCTCGTTGGTCTAGGATTGTTCTTATCTCGTCTGTGGCCTTGATAAGTGCTGTCTCGGTGCTGTGGTGTTTACGGAAGCCAAACTGGGTATCGTCTAATAGGAGGTGGTCTTCAATGTACAGTGATAGTTGAATATTCATCAGTTTTTCTACTAGTTTTGCTGCATAAGGCAAGCTGGCGATAGGCCTATAGTTTTTAGGGTCTTCAGCATCAAGGTGAGATTTTTTCAGAAGAGGTTTGAGGATAGTGTCTTTCCAGGTGGCAGGATAGACCCCTGTGGAAAACATGAGATTAAAAATTCCTGTGAGTTGGGGAGCTACTATGTTGACCACTGAAAGCAGAATTGGGGGGGGGCAAGGGTCATAGGGAGAGCCTGATTTAATAGTAGTCATGATCCTGGAGACCTCATCTATGTTGGTGGCTAGAAACTGATCAAAAATGGGCTGAACAGGTTTAGAGGGGATCATTTGAGAGGAGCTTGAGTGGTCTGTCTTCTCATTGGAAAAATTAGTATAGATGTATTAACTTTGTCGTAAAATAAATTCGCAAGACTGTTGCAAAATGATTGAGAGGGAATGGGCAGTGATTGAGGGGGTAGCTTTGAAAGTTTGGTTACAACCTGATACAGTTGTTTGTTAGAACGTTTCGCTTGCTCGATTTGAGCAGAATAGTAGGTACTCTTTTCTTGCAAGATAATTTTTTTATAGATAGTAAGTTCTTTTTTATAAAGAAGTTTGTCCTCAGTAGGGGAGGCCTTTCTCCAGTGTCGTTCTCGGTTACGACATTTCTGTTTTTGGAGTCTGAGGGCATTAGTAAACCAGGGAGCTGTGGGAAGGGTACGGTTTTTAGAAATGGATTTTATAGGGACTAGTTTATCCAGGGCTGTAGTGAGCCAGTGGGTATAGTCGTTGACAGCCGTGTTAGTATCATTGAAGGTTACTGGTTGGGTGGATGACAGGGTTTCAGCAAGTAGTTTATTATCTATATCTTTCCATGATTTAAACATACCGGAGCGAGTTGTGAGATTTGTATGCATGGGGGAATTTAGTGATATTTTGAATATTAATCAGATTTTGAAAAAGTGCCTTGAGGCTTTGGTGCTGCCTGGACAGTCAGTCCTGGTCCAGTATATAGACGACCTATTGGTGATGTCTAAAACTCAAAATGACTGTGTTGTAGATACCATTGCCTTACTGAATCATTTGGGTGAAGGAGGACATAAAGTGTCACCAGAGAAATTGCAATTCTGTACTACTTCAGTGAAATATCTGGGGCACCAGATGGAAAGAGGTGTCAGAAGGGTTACCTCAGAAAGAATCAGAATGATCAAAAACATGAATTTACCACATACTCAGAAAGAGATCAGAATGTTTCTTGGAGTAGTAGGTTACTGCAGGCAATGGATTGTGGGATTTGCTGTCCTAGCAAAACCATTGATACAGATGACAAAGAAAAGAGCAAAAGACCCAGTAGAATGGGACGACGAAAGCATGACTGCTTTCTTGAAATTACGAAAATGTCTGTGTACAGATCCAGCATTAGGAATGCCTGACTATTCAAAAGATTTTGCACTATTCTGTGACACACAAGATAATTGTGCACTTTCAGTTTTGACCCAGACTTATGGTCTGATGAGACGTCCCGTGGCATATATTTCTTCCACACTAGATCCAGTGGCATTTGCATTGCCCGGATGTCTGAAAGCAGTAGCTGCAACCTGCATGAGCCTTGAGCAAAGTGAGTCCATTATTATGGGACATCATGTGACAGTGTATGTTCCACATGCAGTTGTGATTTTGTTAATCCTGACCAAGCCCCAGTATCTCACGCCTAGTCGGCTGACTAAGTATGAGCGAATGCTTGTAGGTGCAGGGAATGTAACCATTGCTAGGTGTAATATTTTGAACCCAGCAACACTGCTACCTAATTCACACTTTGCAGAAGTGAAGTAAGAAGTCAAACATGATTGTATTGACTTGACTAAATACAGTACAAAACCACGTCCAGACATAAGAGAAGAGCCATTAATTGATTCTGAATATGAGCTATTTGTAGATGGCTCATGTATGAGACATGAGGAAGGAGGTTTGAGTGTTGCATATGCAGGGTGCACATTTGGGGGTCCAATTGAAGCATCCTATTTACATGGAGTCAAGTCTGCACAAGTAGCTGAATTGATTGTATTGACAAAAGCCTGCAAATTTGAGAAAAATTGGAAAGTAACCATATACACTGATAGTCTGGTATGGTTACGGGGTTGTGCACGATTATGGCCAATTATGGATGCAAAGGGAGTTTCTGACTTCTTCAGGTACTCCTATTAAAAATGGTCATTATATAAAAGATTTATTTGAAGCAATCCAATTGCCAAAAGAAGTGGCTGTGGTCAAGTGTGCTGCTCACAAATCTGGAAATGACAAAGTGACAGCTGGTAATAGATATGCTGACCAGTTAGCCCAACATTGTGCCAAATTTAGAATGGCTGTAAACAAGAAAATTGAAGTAGGTGGAAACAGCTGCCAACTTATGTTGCTTGAAGATGTGAGAACGTAGGAAGAAGTGAGAGACTTGCAAAATGAAGCAGAACCAAAAGAAAAGGAAGAGTGGAGAAAGATAGGTTGTAAGAGAAGGGTTGAAGATGGTGTCATTATTTACCTTGATGGTAGGCCTGTGTTACCAGATTGTTTGCTTGCTCCTATGGCTAGGATGTTCCATGGAGATTTTTATTTGGGAAGAGATGACATGATACGTCTGTTCAGTCATGGTTCAATGCGAAATTCAGGAACATAGCAGAAGCACTTTGCCAAAGATATTTAATTTGTCAACAGATGAATTCTGGAAAGAAAACTGTAGTATTACCAGGAAGGATTGGGAAAGCAGAGGGTCCTTTCATACGATTGCAAATTGATTTCATTCAGTTACCCCCTTGTCGAGGACTAAAATACATTCTTGTCATTGTCTGCCTGTTTTCGAAAAGGGTGGAAGCTTACCCCACACGTAGGAATGATAGCATCAATGTAGCCAAACTCCTACTCAGAGAACTCATCCCGAGGTTCGGTTTTCCAGTAACAATTGAATCAGACCGAGGCTGCCATTTTAATAATGAAATATTTGGCCTAATCTGTGAAGCATTCAATGTTAAACAAAAGATACACTGTGCATACCGCCCAGAGGCTTCTGGAGTGGTAGAACAACTGAATGGCACAATCAAGTCAAGATTGGGAAAGATGTATGAGTCTACCCGATTAGAGTGGCCAGATGCTTTACCTCTTGTTCTGATGGGACTCAGAAGTATTCCAGATCGGAACACAGGCTTGAGTCCTCATGAAATACTAATGGGAAGAGAAATGAGGCAAGCATGGGTGCCAGGACACAAGCTGATAAATATATCTGATGATTTAGTACTGGAGCACTGCAAAGAACTGGCTGGCTGACCAAGTGCGTTCTATCTCTCACCAGGTTGGGGAAGACGCTGTCACCAGACAAGCGACTCCAGCATGTGATCTGAACCCAGGTGACTGGGTAGTGCTAAAGAAACATATTCAAAAATCTTGCCTTGCACCGAGGTGGGGAAAACCACGTCAAGTGATTTTGATTACCACCACAGCTGCAAAGTGCGAAGGAGTTCCACACTGGATCCATGCCAGTCATACAAAAAGAGTGACTGAACCTGATGAAACTGAAGCTGAGGGTTGTGCAACAGAGGGGTCACAAGATATTGATCCTGAAGTAGCTGAAGAGGAACAACGGAGCACTAGTCAAGATGATTGGATTCCAATAGTTGAGATACCTGCAGAATACGTGAGAACAAGAAGTCAAACCTATCTAGACAGAGTGATAGTGAGGATAAGATAGGTCTAGAATAACGGACTCAGATTACAGAAATTCAAGTCAATGGTAATCTTGAGGAGGATCAGATAAGGGACAATCGATATACTCGGACATTTGAAAAACCTGTGACAGCTCCAGAGTCTGAGGATGGACAGATAGGTAATAGGGCAGAAGCTCGAGCAGAAGAAAATCAAGGGTTCGAAGAGCTTGAGCAGGACCAAATAGGAGTAGAAAAATGTGTTCAGGAAGAAGAAGGTGAATCAAATCAAAGTCAAATTCAGCAGATACCTGAACAAGGCCAGATTAGTAACCAGGCAGAAGAAACAGAAATAAGACCTGGACCCAGACAGATAGAGAGGGATGCAGAAGACAGCATTGAAATAGATGTGCCACAACTGAATGAAAATAAAAGAGCATTGGAAGAAGGCCAGAGTGCAGTGGCAGCTAAAAAACTCAGCAAAGGAGACAGGTGGCCTAGGTTTGTCAAAAGATTGAGACTTTGTCTAAAGACAATAAATGAAGAACCAGAACAAGTAAATGAAATAACTAGTCAAGCTGAACAGTCTGTGATAGAACCAAGAAGGAGAAGTCCACTACTGAAAAGGCTGAATAATAAATTCAGAGGCCCTGAATGGACTTACATCGTTCTTGAAGATTTCGAAAACTTAGAAATAAGCGACGAAAGTGATGACGAATTGACTGCTGATCAGACTGATGGAGAAGTGAGACCCACTTGAAAAATTTCACAGGTTAAAAGACTGTGTAAAAGCTAAAAAGAGGGGTTAAGTCTCCTTGGTCAGAAATAGCTGATTGCACTGTTAATGGAAGACCGAAAAGAAACTGTTTAAAAACATGCTGTAGAATATGCACATGTAGTATAGCGATAGTACTCATAGTATGGCTAGGACTGACAATAGCTATTCCTTACATAATGAGAAGAGACATGAAGAATGATACTAATGAGCTACAAATGATAGATACACCTAGAAGAATAAATACACAAGAAAAAGCACTTAGCATTAAACAACAGAAAGTAGATTTAGAAGCATCAGATAAGGAAGGACAACATTATACTGGAATTAAAAATAGAACTCACTTAAATGTATTTGCAAACTTATTAGTACACTATGTAGAAGCAATGGAAATAGAAGATTGCTATGTCTGTATGGAGTTACCTACTTAAGTAGCCGAAGGTGTTACTTACCATCATTTACCACAAACATATGGTATTTCATGTAGTATTTTAGCTACTTTATTCTATAAGAAAGGACCTTTGCAGTATTACTATTCTAATTCAGATGTGATATTTTCTGAACTTCCTATACGCAGTAACCTAAATCCTGTACATACTAAGAGTGATGTAACACGTTATATGGGTGAATATTTTCTAACAATAGGTACGATATAGCTGAAGCACACAAGCATAATTTAACATGCTTATTTTTTATTTTTATTTTTATTTTATTTTATTTTTTAATATATTTTTATTGCAGGAATTAGCCAAAGTTACATGTTAGATCAGCAACATATCTGCAGTGGAAATAAAAAAGAAACATCCGATACCCCGTGAGGAAACATCTTGAATACACAGTCATTCAGCCCACAACCCGAGGGTCGGGCGGCGTCTGCTTACAAAAACGCAGGTGGGGATCTGGTATAAAGTCGAAGCTGATCCGGATAATCCAGCGGCCTTCGTCTGCTTTTCTAAATCAACCTAACGGAACAAACCCTCCCCAACAGTCGCTCAACTCAGCTCCCTCCCCCCCCCAACCCCGCCATCAGTGTGTGTGGTACGTGTAGAAAGAGCTTGTGGGAAGAAACCCTAGGTGACTGGGTAGAGATCAGTGTTGTAGACGTCTAACGGGACTCAAGTTGTGCTGCGTCATCACCCTCAGAATCGCTGGAAGCGCAGTAATCTCGCAGGGCCTGCACTAATGTCTCCCATTCCAACGCTGTTTCTAGCGCCCTCTCATTTTGCTGCCGCCTCGCCAGTTGGTATCGTAGAGTGCTCTCCCCTGTAGCCCACTTCAGAAGTTCGTTGTGCCATTTAGCTCCTGTTGGACCAACTCTTGCCTTCCAATTCCTGGTTATATCTCTTTTAGCAAGAATGAGCCCTAAGTCTATAAATTTGCTTGATATTTTATTTTTAGGGGTATGCGGGAACCAATGTAGGATCCCCACCTCTGCGTCGACCGTCAAGGTTCTCCCAGTAACCCTATTAAGAGTGTCCTCGATCAAAAGCCAGTACGAAGACAGCGCTGGGCAGGACCACAGCATGTGAATGAGGTCTGCCTCGGGTGCTCGGCATCTGGGCAATCCGCCGTGTCCGTGGCGAAGTATTGCTGGATTTTCGCCGGGGTCAGGTAGGCCCTGTGGAGTATATAAAAATGGACCAGTTGAAACCGGGCGTGGCGCGCTCCCTTCCAGGCTCGGCGCATTAGTTGTGTCCACGTCGTTTCCGGTATCTCTTTTCCTATGTCGGCTTCCCAGCGGTTCCGCAGTGTGGTGAGCGGGGGCAAACCCTCGTTAATCAATCTATTATATAAGCACGTGACTGCCTTGACAGTCCCCGCGGACATCATAACATATTGGCACACCGGCGACGTAGGCGGTTCCTCCATACCACTTTTCCAGTGTGTCTGAATTGCTCTAACCAGAGCTGTATGCAGGAGGAAGTCGCCTCGGGGAACGTCGAAACGGTCCAGGATCTCCTGGAAGGGCAGTAACACCCCGTCTTCATAAAGGTCCCCCACTAACTGCAATCCTGCATCCTCCCAATGCCCTAGGCGCGACCAGTCTCCCCCTGGCCGTTAACATCCCCAGCGGCATTTCCGGTGCATATGGGAGTTTTAGCTCCCCCCGGGCGTGGGCGCGATTCCAGCACAACCTAATAGTCCTTTCTTCGAGCGTTAGGTCTTGCAGGGCTAAGCGCTGGCGTAGTGCGATGAAGGAAATAACATGTCTGGGCATTCCCCTGCCCCTCCCATCCTCCGGGCCACAAAACTCTCTCGCTATCTCCTGGGTAAAGGTCTGCAATTGAGCTGCCAGATAGTATTTTTCAAAGTCTGGCACCGCTAGGCCGCCTTCCGATTTTGATCTCATCAGGGTCTTGAGTGCCACTCTCCGGCGGCCCGATCCCCAGAGGAACCCCACCACCATGGATCTCAGGGGCCGAAAGGTGGCCGGCGGGACCCAAATCGGAAGCGCTCTAAAATAGTATATCAACCGGGGTAGTGCCACCATTTTCAACAGTGCGCCCCGCCACTGAAAGCGGCAGGGTAGCCCAGAAGTCCATGTTGCCTCGCAACGCGCGAATACAGCGGGCTATATTGCCGTCTAGAAGGTCGGCGGGGTCATGGTACACGTACACCCCCAGGTACTTGAGGCAGCTAGGTTCCCACCTAATCTCTCTGCTGGTTTCGGGTCTGGGTTCTCCCCTACGAACTGGGAACAGACAGGTCTTGGCCCAATTCACCTTAAGGCCCGAGACCTCCCCGAAGGTTGTCAGAGCCTCTGCAGCCCCGTCTAAAGCAGTATCTGAATTCTCAAGGAAGAGCAGCAGGTCATCAGCATACAGAGAGATATAGTGCTGTCCAGACAAGGTCCGCAGTCCGCCGAAAGAAGCTCCGGACCGAACTGACAACGCTAGTGGCTCCACCGCTAACGCGAAGAGCAATGGGGATAACGAGCATCCCTGCCTCATGCCTCGTTCTACTGGGTACTGTTGGGAGATCAGCGGGCCTGCCCTCACCCTGGCCGACGCCGAGGCATAAAGCACCGTAGTCCACCTGATAAAGCCCTCTCCCAGACCGAAGCTCAGTAGTACTCTGCGCAAGTAGTCCCATTCTAGGCTATCAAAAGCCTTTTCCAGATCAACCGAAAGGACCAATGGGCACAGGGCCTCCGTGTGCGGTTCCTCCAGCAGACGAAACAACCGGCGAATATTCATGGTCGTGTTACGTTTTGGGATGAATCCTGCCTGGTCCTCGTGCACCAAGGAGGGCATGTGTCCCAGCAGCCTCGATGCCAGTATGCTGCTTAGAATCTTATAGTCGACCGTTAACATAGATAACGGTCGATAAGACGCCGGGTCAGCTGACTCCCTACCAGGTTTGAGGAGGGGAACTACTAAGGCCTCACACATCGAGCCGGGGAGTCGTCCCAAGCGCTTCGCTTCTTTGTAGACTACTAACAGTCGGGGCGCCAATAGGTCTACGTAGGTGGAGTAAAATTCGACCGGGAGCCCATCAAGGCCCTGGGTCTTATTTCTCGCCATCCCCTTTATGGCGCTACGGATTTCCCCCAGTTCAATATCGGTGCCCAGGGCCTTCGCCACGTCGGGCTCCAACGCGGGAATCTCTAAGGATTGCAGATAATCATCGATCAGGGTGGGATCTCGGGTCAGGTTACTGCGGTACAGCCGTTCGTAGTAACGCTGGTAGCAATCTAGTATCTCCGGTTGGGTGTGCACCTCAAGACCCTCCGCGGACGTCGTCAGGGAGGTCCGGCGTGTGGGATTGGCCAACCAAGCCAAAAGCGCGCCCGACTTATCCCCTTCCGTGAGCGACCTGTTGGTATAGGCTTTATAATCAAAACAGCGCAGTCTTTCGACCTCCGCTGCCACCGCCTCCCTCGCCGCGGCAGTACGTTCCTGAAGTTCTGGATGGCCGGGGCGGCGAAGTTCCATCTCGCGGAGCTTCCGGTCCGCAGTGGCCAGGTCATCAAGGATGACACGACGCATTCCCACTTTCTTAGAGATACAATAGCCCCTGACCACTACCTTGAATGCATCCCACTCCGACGCCCTCGATCCAGCAGTGCCCCCATTGGTCGCAAAATAGTCAGAAATTTTGTCCTCCAGGTCCGCCCTGAAGACTATATATATAATATCTCGGGGCGCAGTTTCCAAGTAGGTACATTAGGGGCCCCGGGAAACCAACGGAAGTCCGCTAGGAGGGGGTTGTGATCCGAGATGGTCCTAGCCAAATATTCGGAGCGCACTGTCGCGGACACCAATACCGCCGACCCCAGAAACCCGTCTAGTCGCACATGTAATTCGTGCAGGCCAGAAAAAATGAGTAGTCTCTAGTGTCGGGGTGTTGCGCACGCCAAATATCCGTCAGCCCCCAATGTGTCTGCCATTCCTTCCTACCTTTAGCCACCCGCCGGACCGGGGAGTCCGGAAGGGGGGGGTGTGAACGGTCAGCGTCGACATCCACCACCGAGTTAAAATCACCACCTAGCAGGAGGGTTCCTGACAGGAAATGGGCCAAGGAGCCCGACAACCCGGAGAGGAAGGCGAGCTGGTCCACATTAGGTGCATAAACGCAACAAATATTCAGTGCCCTACCCCCCAATGTACCAGAGATAGCCACGTACCGACCATCCGGATCTACCACCGATTTGGAAACCTGCAGGGGAACCCCAGCCCTTATCCATATTAGCACCCCCCTCGCGTAAGCTGAGAACGTAGTGCAGTAAAACTGCCCTCTCCATCTACGCTGTAGCGCCGCCCCTTCCGCCTTGGTGAGATGTGTCTCCTGCAGCAGCGCTATTTGCACCCCTCTACGCACTAGATAAGCGTGAATTTTGTGACATCTGGACATAGTGTGAAGCCCCCCGCACATTCCAAGTGATGCATTTTACATTAGCGATCTCAGCCATTGTCCCACATCGTTGCTCTCGGGCTCTCCCAACAGCGCTCAAACAAAAAACAGGCAACATTCAAGACCACACTAATGGCGGCCATCCCCCCCAACAGCAACCAAACTCCCTTTTGAAACAGACCCCTCCCCACCCACCCCAGAATAGGACCCAAATAGCTCCATCTAGTTCCCATCCAAACCGTGTCCCTGGAAAACCCCCTGTTCCCCGACTAATCCTGCGGTCGCCACCGCAGGGAAGCCTTAAGGGCTAAGTGCGGGCCGGGCGCCAGTAATGGGCCATCGAGTCTCGGTCTACCGAGACTAGATCGAGCCCCAAATCAAAAGTGTCAGCCAGATCAGGGCCCCCCAACCCCACCAGTGGTCCATAGCATGACCCGCAACCTCCACATCCCCCACGGTAAACCCCCACCCAAATGGAATCAGCTCACCCGAGTTCATCCCTGCCCATCCAGCATGCCCTCAGCCGAGTCCGGAGTAACCACTGGCAAGGGAACACTATCAGTCTCTGATTCCTCTGTGTCCGAGCGAGCCCCCTCGCCACCCGGTTCCGATTCTTCAACGATGGGGCCGCCCTGGGAGCCAGATAGGTTGGAAACCATTTCCAACACTCCTCGCCGCTCAGCCATAGTCTCTACTGTCGAAGGCTTGCCCGGTTTGCCGCGGCGGCTCCGAAGTCTCTTGGATCGCCGTTGTTGTCCGGTTTCCGAAGTCGACTGGAAGGAAAATCCGAAACCACCTTTGCCAGCCCTATATAGTTCGAGCCAAGTACAGACGTCCTCCGGGGTATCAAAGAACTGGGTCTTATCGTCAAGGATGATGCGGAGCCTCGCAGGAAAGAGGAGCGAGTATTGTATACCCTTGCTCCGAAGTTTACGCTTGACCGCTAGGAAGGAGGTCCGCTTTCGTTGGGTCTCATAAGTATAGTCCGGAAAAATGTTCACTTGGCTATTCTCCACTTGATAAGGGCCATTGTGTCTGGCAGCGTTGAGGAGCAGATCCCTGTCTCGAAAATGCAATAAGCGCGCCACCACCGGGCGTGGGGAGCGGCCTTGTTGCGGTGGTCTCGTCGGCACTCTGTGTGCACGCTCCAGGGTATAGAAGGAGGACAGACCCTCCGGCGCCACCACATTCCGGAGCCAAGCTTCTAGATAGGCCACCATGTCGCCATCTTCGACCTTTTCCGGTAGGCCCACCACGCGAATATTGTTCCTTCTGTTACGCCCTTCAGCGTCCTCCGCCCGTCTCTTTAAGTCATCGATTCGGGACAGGGCATCCTTCATCGTAGCAGCCAGAGTCTTCTGCGCCGGCTCCAGGACCTTCACCGAGCTCTCCACCTCTTTGACTCTGTCCGAGAGCCTACCATGGTCCGCCCTGAGGAGGCCCAGACTCGTCGCAACCTGGGCGATGTAGGGCAGATCGCGTATTTGCGATCGCCTCCAGGACCCGGTCAAATTGCTGCTGTAGGTGAGGGCCTCCAGATTACTCCGGGTCACCTCGATCGTCCTTGTCCGGCGCCTCCGTGTCCGAGGCGGCCGGGGTAGTTCCTTTAGGTCCCCTTGGTTTTCCCATGGCGGATGTGCCCCGCGGGAGAAAGCTCTGCAGGCTATCCACCAAGTATGGGCGTCGGCTGTTGTTCCCTTGGTGTGCGGTCGTATTGAAGAGGGCCTTCGATCGTCCTCGCCAAGTCCTACCACCTCTCCGATCTCTCGGGATGAACCACCGCTGAGACCCCGGAGGCCACCAAGGGGGAAGCGGGGGCGATCAGCGCCGACCGGCGTAGGCCCGTCGGGTCGAGGGAGACCTCGAGTTGTAGCCACCAGTGCGGCTGGAATTCCTACAGTGCCAAGTCGCAGTGCCGCCCATAAAGTTCCTTGGGACCCGGCGAATTCAGGCTCACGGCGGGATACAGCCGATCGTTTCGAGTGGTACTGTCGTTCCGATCAGAGCCTCCGGCCGCCTGCGACCAGCCTGCGCCGAGAGAAAAGCGACTATCAATCAGTCCAGGGATGTCCACGGCGTCCAGACACTCCCAATCCGCCAGCCGGATGCTCGCCTCTCGGAAAAATGAGACGTGGAGAAAGCTCAAGCAGATCTGGTAGGCTTTTCCGGGCCAAGGGTTGAGGAAAATTGAATTTTATATGGCCAAGTATGTCCCCTATCGTGTACCCCAACGTTCCATGTATGTGCATGACATCCATGCATTTTCCCTCCATGGCCGGAAATGAAGACGCATACGCATTTGTGTCCAACGTTAACATGTCCTCTACCAGATCCACCATGAATGAAACGATAATTCAGTCTTAAAACCTACCATGCCAATGCATTTACATGGTATACGTTTTAACATCGAGAAACACACGTTTTCTGGCTCAGCCGAGCCAGGCCCTGATTTCTGACTCCGAACCACTTCTGTCTCTGAAAGCTGCAGTTTAGGTATGCATCCCTGACCTCTACCTTACTTCCTGCTCAAGCAAAGCGGTGCCCGGCTCAGCCTGGCCTGCCTGCCAAGACGGTATTTTGCCTACAGTTATCTGTTCAGCCTCCGTGAAAACACATTCCAGTCTCGTGAAATAGGTAAACATATTCCCGGCTACAGAGCAAAGGGCCCGGCCATCCTGTCTCCATGCAAGTCATTTACTGCTCCCGTTGCCATAGTAGGCCCATGTCCCCGCGCATTGCACCAAGACACGTATGCACCCACTAGCATTCAGTGATAATTAGCCTCTGCCCGAGAGACCTTTTACTTTAGATAATACTTCCTCCAAACACAAGGTATCAGATATGCTATAGGTGCAGGTCGTTCTGACATCCCAGACTTCAGTCTCCTCTACTAGTGCTAAAGTCAAGCCCCCAGCTCTCCCCAGTTCCACGTCAATCTCATGTCATGCTAGTTGCGCGCGCATCTGCGCATCTGTGTTAAAGTTCCTGCTGACCCTGCAGATTTCTCTATGCATCCACCCACTTATGACACTTCTGTGACGTCCACATCACACACCTCCGTGTACGCCTATTACACGCCTTCTTTTACGCCCATATGCTCTTATCTTCTTCTTTTCACTTGTTACGCCTACTGTATTCAATGCAACTGTACAGTTTTACTATATATATTGTGTGATGTTAATAAAATGTTGAATATCCCTTCCTGAACCTTAGTGGTGATGGAACCCGATGTCCATTGGCTCGAGCCACTTAATTAAAGTCCGAATGACTCAGATACCACGGACCCTGCCTCTTATTTATTGAGCTATCCTTTATTGTCATTTAATGTATAGAAAAATAGTCCCGGTAATTTTATTTACCACATAATCTGGCGCCCGAATAGGTACCCCTCCCCTTCCCCACGCGCCGGCGATGTAACGCAGGCCCCTGACCCCTTCTACTGCCGTGACAGACCCCTTTCAGTGCACACCTGTGGGTTTTCCTGCTAACTCCCTCAGGCCCACGGAGGAGACAGAGACTGCGGTCCGGCATCCAGACGAGGCGGTGAGGAATGTGGAGAGTCCCGACCAGAGCCCAAGCCGAGAGAGCAAGGTCCGAGGTATCCGGAGGCCCACCTGTTCCGAAGCGCATGCGTAGTGCGTAGCAGTAACCAGATGTCGTAGCAGTCCAGTCCAGTCCAGTATCAAGTTTCCGAGGCCTTCAGTTTTGCTTCCCGGTGAGTACCGTTGTTGGGAACGCATCAAGACGGGTTCATTAATTTGTGCCCGGTCAAGACGGGTCTGGGTACACAGACCCGGTCAAGACGTGTTCACTTAGGTGGATACGGTATGACGTGTCTCTTTATGGGACCGGTATGTTCTGTACTGTTTTAGCAGTGCATCTAGTAATTCAGTATTCTAGTATTGTTTCTCGAGATTTCATTGTGTTTTTCTATGTACTAGGTAGTATCTGTTCGAAATGTTTTAACTGTGTTTGATGTCGTGGTATGAATGATTGTTTGCAATTCATTACTGTGTTTATTGTGTTCACGTTCAAGTAAATTCAAATATGCCACTGTTCTCGAAATTACGTCAGATAGGAACTAGGAAAGGGATACTCGAAGAAGCAGTTCCCGTCCCGCCTAGGGACACTCCAGGACATTTTATGTACCACAAGCACGGCTTAGATGCCATACTGTACTTAGACTTATGGGTTGATTATACCAAGGATCTGGAAGAGAAATATAGATGGCCTGTTTCAGGAACATGGGATGCTGAGTGCATCATGAGAGTAGAGGAAGCATTATGGAAAATGAAAGCCAGACAATCCCAGAAGGATGCCATAGAATTATGGCGTAAAGAAGCGCATAAAAGAACAGAAAAAGAAATCAGGAAAGCAGAACTAAGTAGGGAAGCTTCAGAAAAAGCCCAAGAAAAAGAATTACTAGAAGAAGGTGAACGAGTTAGAGCAGAGCAGTTAGACCGACAAAGAAATGCCCTTATTAAAAGCATGTATCCCCTTCTCGCCAAGGGCCTGCCTACGGCGACCCCGGAAGTACCCTGTAACTTGCAGCCACCATTGGTCCCGACTAAGCTACGTCATAAACCGACCGCAGCAGACATTTTCCTTTCTTCCTACTTAGACGACACTGTCCCAGAATATGCAAATACGAATCCTCCTCCACCTGTTCAACCCCACAACCCTGTTAATAACGCGATTCCTGTCACTGTTCCCCCTGCCACTGGTCCTGGCAATCCTTTTACTCAACCCGTACCCCAGGTCCAGCCTACATTACCTACACCTACTTTACCAGTCACACTACCACCAGCGACAGCACAGCCAGTATTAGTTGACGATCACACTCCAGGAGCGGCAGTAGGAGGTACCCCTATCACCCCGCCTCAAGTAAAATGAATAACACTAAGAGAAGCAGCATTACAACGCCCGCCAAAAGTAACTACATGCGCAGCCCTTAAACAGTACCTTTCTGATTGCAGATATGATCCAGTACCAGGCGAAGACCAGATGATATTATATTCCATACGTCTACGACGTGTTACAAACTATTAGACTATTCTTCCAGACATGAGGGAACATTTAGACAACATATATCACTTTATCAGAACGGGGGAGAGACCAGAAAGTATACATGAAGCCATGGCACACAGGAAAGTGGAGACTCAAAATATGATCTTTCAGTTTTTGATAAATTGTTTGATAGCCAAGACGAGATGAAAGTCCTGATAAAATGGAGTGACAACATAGCTGATGGAAAACATAGTAAACAAAGTTGTATAGAATCCATGTATAGAAAGATTCGTAAAGAAATTCTAGGCATACACGAAAGGGAAAGAGCAACGAGAGAAGCCGAGAAAGAGGATGATGACGTCTCAGAAGACAGTGATCTAGAAACTGAGGATCCAGACAGAATAGCGTACGTAGGTAGGGCAAGACCCTTTGACAGGCCCATACACCTAGAGTGCAAGAAACCTTTTCTTCCTCCCATACCAGAACAATTTTCTCTTGAGCATCTGTTCCAAGCCACCGATAAAGTATTGAAACAACGATTAGGTTACAGTGAACTTAGTATCATGCATGAACAGGAACTAGCCCGGTCAGCAGTTCAATGGGCTAGTAATTCTAGCATATATAAAGACGACGTAGTGGCCCAAACGTTTTTGAATCTTTCCCCAGACGAACAGCGACTAGTCGGTATGTACATGATTCAACATCTCATTACACTGTACAAAAGTCAGCATTCTGATCCAGGTCCCCTACATAATGTATTGGAAGAGTTACTCCTAAATAGATGGAGAGGCCTAGGTACCGGTTTGATTAATGTCATTCTAGAACAACGACACAGATACAGAACGTTCCTGACTCCACATTTCGTTCCTGTTCCACCCCCAGTAAGGAAAACTTTTTACATAGACAGACAGAATCCCTTACGAGAAGTTCATCCCGTTCGGACAGCGGGAGGTGCTCTTGAACGAGTATTTGTTTATACCCCCTTAACGAAAATAGAACTATTGGAAATGAAAAAATGAGTGCCCTGTCACAATAAAGATCCAGCAGGGTTTCACCGTGAATTAAAAGACATGCTCCGCATGGGAGAGTACACGTATCCCGATATCATTAAAATGTTAAAGGTTCTGTTGCCTGCGGGTATTTACGAAAAACTTAAAGAAAAAGATTGGGAGGTGGGAGAGAAAAAGATTGACTGGGCAGCATTAGAAAACAAAGAAAACACGCGAGTCTCTGGTACTGGTCTCGGGGAAAAAGCCAAAGCATTGCCCGAGTTACTAGTACAAGTTTTGCCAAGATTACTAGCCACTAAAAAGGAAGACTGGGACGCGATCTCAGCCTGTAAACAGAAACAAGACGAAGACACTAGTGATTTTTATTCCAGATTCGAGAAATGTTTCATTATTAATAGCGGCCTAAAAACAAGTAGTGAATCATATCCACATCTTTTTGTGACTAAATTAGTAGAGAATTCCTTACCACAAGTTAAAAATAGAGTACTGAAGGTTGAAAGTACCTGGCAAGCTAATACCCCTTCCCAAATGTTACAAATGTTACAGTACCACCAGAACCGAATTAGAGAGGAGCAGGAACACGAAAAGAGACACATGAAAGACACGAAAATGAAAGTACTAGTTGCACAGTCTGTCCCAGCTGATAGCCAGAAGAGGGGTACTACACAGACCAGTCATTCTGCAGCTCCTGTAAAAGGGACATGCAATTACTGTAAACAACCAGGTCATTATGTAAACGAATGTGCCGTTCTGAAACACAATATAGCTACAGGCAAGACGAAAGAAAGACCGCGTCCTCCTAGACAGGAACATGTTCCGCAGAACACGCAACATCCTCAGAATACACAACAGACAGTAGCCGTAAATGTAAATGTATGTAAATGTATTTGAGCTTATATAGCGCACAGCTACCCACAAAGGGTTTCCCGGCGCTTGCTTAGGGAACCCGTCCTGGTATTCCCCTGTGAGATAACCCCGGCAGGGTATCCACAAGGTGAAAGCCAGGCATCCCGCCGCGAGGGGCCGTTGTGGAGATTAAGCAAGATATTGCCCAGAGTCGCAGAGTGTGAACCCGTGAGTCGAGAAGGCACCGGAGCGAGAATTATCGAGTCCGTGGAATTTTTGAGCCCAAGACCCGCCGAGGCGGGGAATTGAACCCTGGTCCAGGGCCGATCTCAGCTTCCGGGTCTGCCGCCTCTAACCCCTGAGCCACACTTCTCCACCGTACCCCAGCCCATAGCTGCCACACAACAAGTTACACAGCAAATGTACCAGTATGCACAGTCAGATTATCCAGATTATCAACAGTATTCATGAAACAGCCTAGAGAGGGGGGTTGGCTTGCCTCTTATCGAGGTTCCTGTAGATCAAGAGGGTCCCTATGTACATAGTCAAGTATTAGGGAAAGACAGAAAATTTTTGATTGACACAGGGGCAAGTAGAACTACCATCAGTCATGACGAGGTTCCAGGGGCTCCCCTCTCAGGCTCAAGAAATGTTTCCCTGGATTTTTCAGGAAAGCCTATCGTTAACGAAGTGTCAAAGCCAGTTTCCCTAGAAGTTGGTCCATTGTCTTGCACTACAGACTTGTTACTTACGAAATCATGTCCAGAAAATGTGCTTGGTATTAAGACATTGAAAGAACTAGGAGCAGTTATTTGTTGTTCTCCGGAAGGAGTGAGATTGTTTTTACGTGATTTTAAAGGACATTATGTGTTAAGAGATTTTGATCCAAGATTACAGAATGTACCAGAGCATTTATGGGCGCAAGGTCCAACTGATGTAGGTTGTATGCACATTACACCATATTGTGTCACTCTGAAACAAGGAATTGTACTACCCCGAATCCGACAATACAAGTTACCACCTGAGGCTGTAGCAGCCTTATTGAAAATTATTGACGAGCTCATTGCTCAAGGAGTGGTTGTAGAAACTGACTCCAATGTATGTAATTCTCCTATCATTCCGATTCTTAAATGAACTGACCCAAATGCACCTCCGGTCTACAGACTGGTGATCGACCTACGAGAACTCAACAAATGCATCATACCCCAGTACCCAGTGGTCCCAGATATTTCATCCCTATTGACTGCCATTGATTCCGAAGCAGCGTTCTTCACTGTCATAGACCTCAAGAACGCCTTCTTTAGTGTCCCCATCCATCCGGAAAGCCAGTACCTTTTCGGATTCTGTTTAAATGGCCGAAGCTTCAAATTTGCACGTGCTCCTCAAGGGTTCACAGAAAGTCCTAGTATTTACAGCCAAGCACTGAAACGACAACTAGACAGTATTCACATGCCAACTGACACTGCCCTGCTCCAGTACGTTGATGATCTATTGATCACAGCCCGTACAGAACGTGATTGCGAACGTGCATCACTGACAGTCTTGTATTTTCTGGCAGAAAAGGAGCACAAGGTATCCCCTTCGAAGCTACAATTCTGTGTCCAGCAAGTGGTTTACCTTGGTCACTTGCTGTCCAAGAGGGGTAGACAGCTGACACCGTATCCAGTTAATTGCACATCTGCCGCAACCCAAGACACAAAAGGAAGTACAGGCCTTCATAGGCCTCACCTCTTACTGTAGACAATGGATTCCTCAGTACGCATATCTAGCCAAACCACTCATACAGTTGACAACACAGGAGGCAGCGACTTCGACTGTCCTCCCTTGGACTCAGGAACATACACCTGCTTTTGACGAATTGAAGAAAGCTCTATGTCAAGCACCTGTTTTAGCGACACCATGTTACAGCAAACCTTTTACACTTTTTGTCACTGAACGCGATGGTACAGCATTATCTGTCCTCACACAAGATCAACCGGGTTCACACAAGCCCTGTGCTTATTTTTCTAGTACCTTGGATCCAGTGGCCCAGGCTCTGCCTGCGTGCCTCAAATCAGTTGCAGCCACAGCTTTAGCTATCAGACAAAGCGATTCCATAGTGTTAGGACATCCCCTGACAGTACAGGTTCCACACTCTGTGGAAGTTCTCTTAAACAGGACACAGACTCAGCACTTGACCATAGCACGATTGACAGGATATGAACTGACACTGTTTCAGCCACACATAGAGATCAGACGTTGCAACATATTAAACCCTGCTACACTGTTACCCTCGATTACAGCAGACCCTATGCCACATGACTGTGTGGAAGTCATTAACACCATGACGAAGCCAAGACAAGACTTGACAGACATTGCATTAACTGACCCAGACCTGACACTTTATGTGGATGGTTCATGTATGAGAACAAGTACAGGAGAGTTAGTGGCCGCATATGCAGTGACCACTGAAACTGAAATCATAGAAACGCATCGTATTGACACCCTGTCTGCCCAAGCAGCAGAGCTCATCGCTCTGACCCAAGCCTGCATACGAGCCAAGAACCTGAAAGTAAACATATATACAGATTCACGTTATGCATTCGGAGTCGTTCACGACTTCGGAGTCCTCTGGCAAGAAAGAGGTTTCATGACCTCCCACGGTGCCAAGATACAGCATGGTCCCCTCATTCAAGCTCTGTTAGAAGCAATACACTTGCCTACAGCCATTGCCATCATGAAGTGCAAAGTACATACGAAAGTTACTGACACCATTTCCCAGGGTAACGACCTGGCAGATCGAACAGCCAAGCTTACAGCTCAGACTCATACAGATATTCCAGCTGACACGACAAAGACAGACGTTCCATCACTGACGCATTGCATGACAGTCAGGGATACCACACAAGATGTATTAGACATACAGACACATGCTACTCCAGACGAAATCAAGAAATGGACCGAACAAGGAGGGGTTCAGACAGATCAGGGATGGATGACAAAGGGAAAAGCCACATGGTTTCTCCCCGACTCTATGGTTCAAGTTATCATTAATACAGCACATAGTCCAGCACATTTAGGAGAGAAAGCCATGTTAGACAGCATTCAGAACCTTTGGTTCAACAAGCATTTACGAGCAGCAGCAAAACAGAAAGTGCGTACCTGCATGATCTGTTGTCAGTTCAATCCAGGCAAAGGCATTCCCGTGGAACAAGGTGGATTTCATCCTCCTGATCACCCTTTCGAAGTCCTCCAGATGGATTACATCCAGATGGATCGCTGTCGAGGATTCAAGTACGTCCTCGTAGTTGTATGTGCCCTATCCAGATGGACAGAAGCATATCCAGTCCCAGATTACACTGCCGTGACCACTGCCAAGCAGTTGGTTCGTGAATTTTTCCCGCGATACGGTTTGCCCCGTGTCATGTACTCAGATAATGGACAGCCATTCTCGTCCGAGCTTATGAAACAGGTATCACTCCTGTTAGGGTACCAGTGGAAATTTCACTGCGTACGACACCCTGAGGCAGCTGGCCTCGTCGAGCGACACAATCAGACTCTGAAAACACGTTTAGCGAAGGTCTGTGCAGAAAAAGGTGTAGATTGGATGGTAGCCCTGCCGGTTGCCCTCTTTTACATGCGTATGGTAGCCCATTCCAGAACTGGTTTGTCTCCGTACGAAATTGTTTTCGGTCGTCCCCCAAACATGTGGGGTACGCCTATGCCTCGTAAAATAACCGATGTTGATAGTAACATGTTGACAGATTACCTGGCTTCCTTGATGTCTGCACTACTCTCTTGTCGTTCACAGGTCGCGGCTGCCTTCCCAGACAACACCCAAGTGAAACCGCATGAAATCGTTCCGGGTGACCTGGTCTGCATAAGAAATTTTGACCGCTCAAGCCCTCTGGAGCCCCGCTGGAAGGAGCCGAAACGCGTTCTGATGACCACAAGGACCGCAGTGAAGCTGGAAGGACGTAAAGGGTGGCTACATTCCAGCCACATCAAACGTTTTCATGGACTGTGTCCAAAGACTTTTCCCAAGGACTGCCCAGATACTGACTCTAAACTCCCCCTGTTAGAGAAAACTCCGCAGCAGGAGTATAAAACGAAACTGAGGTCTAGTAAGTCAGACAGCGTTTAATTGTTTAAGTCCCCCCCTGGGTGAAGCGGTTAGACAGGTTTCTGACATGTATGAGATAGACCCAAATAGTGAGAGAGATAGACAGGAAATCAAGAAAAAGAAATACTGTAAAAATCTCCGAAGCCGATGTATCATTACTTTGCTTTTTATGTTTTTTCTGAGTCTTACGATCATATGTATAAGCTGGACGTTACACGTTTTCTTTCCTCCTCTTGGTTCACATGTACATCCTTTTTTTAATAACACTGTAGAGCACACTTTTAGTGACCTGCCCCCACACGAACTCTCCTATCGCCTTGCATTACGCAACAACACTTGTATCCGTATGTTACACCATTCTCACCAGACCAGCAATGCCACAAATTGTTGGGTATGTGGCCGACTCCCCCCTTACCAGAAAATGAAGGGAGCTCTGCCCCTCTTTCCTTATCCGTTTTCACACAATGGTTCGTGTGGAGCATGGTTTGCATTAATGTCCTCATTAGGTAGTAAGTCCACAGTTTCCCAGAGCAATTGGATATGGGGAGATCTGAATACAGTTATGAATAAAGCCTGTTTCCCAGACAAGGACGCTCTTCCCCAAAGGACAGGAACCGATCTAGAAAATGAAGTGTATGATTTAGGTAATTTTTCCCTTAACCTCATGATTCTGAATGTCCAGTCCGAGACTAATTTGAACTTGCCGTCTATAACAGTTTTACCAGTGAAAGGTGAATTATGTGTTAGAAAGAATGGTTCAGTACACCTAGGACACAGTGATTGTAATACTGTGGTCGAATTCAGTGATAAAGGAAAGTCTACATTCAAAGCTTCCCGCCATTCCTATTTCATTTGTGGTCAGACAGCTTATGTACGTTTGCCCTTAGATTGGGATGGAACATGTTATATTGCATTCCTACTGCCACCAGTTTTTCTAGCCCCTTCCGACTATCACCGAAATACCCATCTAGTGCATGTCAGACATAGGAGAGGGATTGAGTCCCCAATTGTCGATCAGACCG
Organism: Lissotriton vulgaris; assembly: GCF_964263255.1. Taxonomy (NCBI): domain Eukaryota; kingdom Metazoa; phylum Chordata; class Amphibia; order Caudata; family Salamandridae; genus Lissotriton; species Lissotriton vulgaris. Next base: position 111,411 of record NW_028249997.1, read on the forward strand.
AGACAGCGTGGGAGCAATACACAGATTTCAATAAAGGATTCTTTTTCTTTGTAGGTCCTGTCCAGAACAGTAAACTAATACGCAAATTGACCAGAACCCTTGAAGCAGTAGTGAATGAAACTACTTTCGCCCTAGGTAACTTAACAGAAGAACAGTCTGCTATGAGACTTGTTGTTCTTCAGAACCGCCTTGTCCTTGACGTCATCCTGGCCGATAGGGGCGGGGCTTGTAGAGTGATCGGATCCAGTTGTTGTATTTTCATTCCTAATAACGCACCGTCATTGTACAAAGCAATAACAAGGCTTCATAATATAGCTCATCAGATACACCAGAATCCAGGCACCTGGACTTGGTCCGGCTGGCTCTGGAGCGTGATATCAGCCTGGGGATGGAAAGTACTGTCATTCCTAGGAATAATACTGCTCATAGTATTCAGTTGTTGTCTCTGTCTGCAATGTGGGTCAGCGATTTGCGGCTTGTGCGCCACAGCTTGTATTCCCAGTCCAAGTTCACGATCCCGTGCTCGAATGAAAAAAGACGAGCAAATGATATTATATGAACAGATAGATGGTCTCATGAGGATAGACATATCCTGAAGGGAACGTAGGGGACAAGGAGGGAATGAGGAAAATTGAATTTTATATGGCCAAGTATGTCCCCTATCGTGTACCCCAACGTTCCATGTATGTGCATGACATCCATGCATTTTCCCTCCATGGCCGGAAATGAAGACGCATATGCATTTGCGTCCAACGTTAACATGTCCTCTACCAGATCCACCATGAATGAAACGATAATTCAGTCTTAAAACCTACCATGCCAATGCATTTACATGGTATACGTTTTAACATCGAGAAACACACGTTTTCTGGCTCAGCCGAGCCAGGCCCTGATTTCTGACTCCGAACCACTTCTGTCTCTGAAAGCTGCAGTTTAGGTATGCATCCCTGACCTCTACCTTACTTCCTGCTCAAGCAAAGCGGTGCCCGGCTCAGCCTGGCCTGCCTGCCAAGACGGTATTTTGCCTACAGTTATCTGTTCAGCCTCCGCGAAAACATATTCCAGTCTAGTGAAATAGGTAAACATATTCCCGGCTACAGAGCAAAGGGCCCGGCCATCCTGTCTCCATGCAAGTAATTTACTGCTCCCGTTGCCATAGTAGGCCCATGGCCCCGCGCATTGCACCAAGACACGTATGCACCCACTAGCATTCAGTGATGAATAGCCTCTGCCCGAGAGACCTTTTACTTTAGATAATACTTCCTCCAAACACAAGATATCAGATATGCTATAGGTGCAGGTCGTTCTGACATCCCAGACTTCAGTCTCCTCTACTAGTGCTAAAGTCAAGCCCCCAGCTCTCCCCAGTTCCACGTCAATCTCACGTTATGCTAGTTGCGCGCGCATCTGCACATCTGTGTTAAAGTTCCTGCTGACCCTGCAGATTTCTCTATGCATCCACCCACTTATGACACTTCTGTGACGTCCACATCACACACCTCCGTGTACGCCTATTACACGCCTTCTTTTACGCCCATATGCTCTTATCTTCTTCTTTTCACTTGTTACGCCTACTGTATTCAATGCAACTGTACAGTTTTACTATATATATTGTGTGATGTTAATAAAATGTTGAATATCCCTTCCTGAACCTTAGTGGTGATGGAACCCGATGTCCATTGGCTCGAGCCACTTACTGAAAGCCCGTATGACTCAGATACCTCGGACCCTGCCTCTTATTTATTGAGCTATCCTTTATTGCCATTTAATGTATAGAAAAATAGTCCCGGTAATTTTATTTACCACAGGGTCTCGGCAAGGCTATCGAGAGGGTCCGGGCGCCATCTTGGGCTCCGCTCCGTTTTCTCCGCAACTTCGCTTTTCCGTCAGAATATTCAGTTTTCGGGTACCCCCAGGTGCCTCACCAGGCCGGCCTCAACCCGATCTTCGATTTGTGGGGGTCGGGGCGCCCCAAAATCCTCGATCTTCAGGATAAAAGCGGGCTCAGTCCCGGAGCCGAGCTCTCAGGCGACCATCGCCATCGGCGTCCAAGCCACGCCTAATTTAACATGCTTATTACGTGAAAAAGAGAAAATATTTTTGAATATGGTTGAGAAAAGGAGAGAGAATTTCCAAAGAAAAGCAAATTATAAGAATCATAAAATTCCTAAATGGGCTGAAAATATAGGGTTCACCCCAAATGGCAAGACTCATGCTGCTATGTTGCTGGATTTCGAAAATAAAGGGAAACTCTGTCTCCATAGAGAAAGACCAAGTTATTATAACAATATATTCATTGGTTCCAGTGAATGTGAACACAATTATAAGGTAATTGGGGGTTGGGGTTTCAAAGATGGAACTGAACCTGTGTTTCCTGCAATCTACTATATATGCGGAAACAAGGCTTATTACAAATTGCCAGATCATGGTATGGGAGCTGTTATTTTGGAATAGTATTCCCAAAGATATACCATGTAAATAAAATCACTGGAAACAATGAAGAAACTAATGGAATCATACGTAGCAAAAGAGCTAGTTTTGGAGAAATAGTAGGTGATATATTTAGTGCATTGATACCTACAGTGGGAGTGGCTCTGAATATGCAAAGAATTTGCAAATTGTCAACAGTAGTGGATCGGTTATCAACTGACACTGCTCAGACCCCCCAGGATATAGCGGCATGGATTAGCAAATTTAGCGGCACAAAAATGGTAATTTAGCGGCACAAATATGGAAATTTAGCGGCAATTTTGCGGCATTATATTTGGCCATTTTTCCAACAACAAACACAAATATCTTAGTTTTTTTTTGTTATTTAACAACATGAAGCTATGTATATTTGGTTTATTTACAATGTAGACACTTTGTTTCCCTCGAAAAGCAAAACACTGCCCGTCAGCAGCCCAGGGCAGCAAAACAGCGTTACAGGCGTCCCGTGTTGCGTGGGGGGGGGGGGCCAGGACCGTAGACCCACCAGGAACTACCAGCATCATTCACAGGAAGACGGCAGAAACTGGTCCGGCTTATGGCGTTGGAAGGTTTGCCCAGTGATAGAATGGCATGGAGTTTCTTCAGGGGGAGATGCTGGAGTTTGGAGGTTCATCACTCAACAATCATTTGCGCCCTCAGCTCTTCCTCAAGACCAGCGACGGTGCACTACAGCAACTCACTCTATACTGGAATTCACACTTCTATTTCACACTTCTACTTGCAATCACACTCCACATACACAGAACCAGATCCTGAAGTCGTACCTTCTCCTGCCTCGCTCCTAAAGCCTGGAACAACCTGCTCTGCACATCAGAGCCGCCGCCTCAGAATTCTGCAAGAAACTGAAGATCTGGCTCTTTGCCTAGCACCGACCCTGGTTCAGCCCACAGAGCTACTGCTTCAGCTTCAGGGTACCCTCAGGGAGAGTTGTGCGCTATACAAATACACATAACATAACAGATGCTGCATTTAAAATGAAGTTGTAAAGAAAGAGAAATTAGTTTTTTGGTGCAAATCTGGAAAGTTCTCGTTTTGGAACACGTAGGGCCTCAAGAATGCAGTGTTATGGAGTGGGAGCTGTGACAGTCAGCTGGCACCGTGATTGCTTCTTCCAATCTCCAAAATAGGGTGCCACCAATGACCACAGAATATGTTAAATTGGAGCGAATCACAAGATAAAAATATAATAACTGTAAAGGTATAGATACAAAGATAATGGAGATTGGTGACTTGCCAAATAGAAATCATCCAAGATAAGTTAATAACACTAACAGGGAATGTAACAGGCATCGTAATATGCAACACATTTACCAGCACATGGAAGTAGAAACAGGGCACGCTAACTAACATTAGTGGCCAGGCCCGAACAATCAGAAGCGAAGGACTACTACATGGAACAAACTAGAAATGTTTTTTAATTCTGTGTTTTGTTAACAGGACAGCACTTTGCTGTACATAACATGCTTCTGCACGCTCTATGGTACAAGCAGCTTAATCCCATGATTTATCAGCAGGCCAAACCCTTATTCCACATAGGGTCACCACACACACGCCCACCCAAATCAAAACAACTCCCAGATTTTACCAAACACTTTGGATCGGACTCTAAAGTATATAGCGTGGAATATATACACAAATGCCTCGGCTTACGTGGGGCTCCTCTTTCCGTACAGGCAGCCACACTAACTAAGGCATGTTGAACCTAGCCTGGTGACGGCTTCTTCCACACTCTGTGCACGCCCGCTCCCTCATAAGCAGTTCCCACTGACCTCACTCACCCTCGTCGTCTCCTACGCCACAACCCCCTACTGTGCGCTGTCTAAACGCCACATATATTTGGTAGAGGGTAACTGCCGCGCCGAGCGGTACCGAAGAAAACTAAAATCTACCGCGGCTGGACTTCACTCCCTTCACCAACACCAGCAGCGTTGCGACGAGACCTATTTCTTCCTGAAAACTGAAGCTGCAAAATCAGCCACCGCAGCAACTTTGGAAATGACAGCCCGTGGCAACCTGGAAGCGATGGACCTTCCACACGCAAATTCTACTCAGTGTTGCTTTCTCAGACTGCGTGTGAAAATTAGCACAGGGAAGAATTGCCAGCTGCCGGGCAACTAAGGGTAATTACTAGGCGACTGTGTCACACTTCCTGGACACAGCTTTCTCTTTCTAACCAATTGCAGCTTTCACCGAGGCTGCCTGGCTGCCAAGCCTATAGATTGGTCCTTTTCGCTGTCAGTAAACAAAAACTAGCTTTCCGATTGGCTGTCCCATTTTACCTGTTGACAGCCACTGCTCAGACCCCCTGGATATAGCGGCATGCAGTAGCTTCTGTAAAATTGCCGCGATTTCTACAAAAGTGGCGATTTCGCGGGCACTTTTGTAAAAATCGCGGCATTTTTACAAAAGTGCCGATTTCGCGATTTTTTTGCAAATCGCGAAATCGCGATATCCTGGAGGGTCTGACTGCTGGAGGATTCCTAATGGTCAATACCGAATTTCGACTTGCTCTTGATACATTCTTAGCAAAAGAGGGAGGAGTCTGTAGAATGTTGAAAGCGGAACATTGTTGCACTTACATACCTGACAAAAGTGTTAAAATTAAAGGGTATGTAAGAAATATTACACA